>NC_142358.1:3425146-3620146 GCF_059441175.1 Urocampus carinirostris | reverse complement strand
ACACGCAGGAAAGTGTCTGTGTCAACAGATGACAAAACTGGCGTTCCCGTCCGGGGCTTAAGCAACCTTGGAAATACTTGTTTCTTTAACGCCGTCATCCAGGTAAAAATATTTTGTTTTTTTTGATGTTGTAATTCATTTAAACCTCATGTTGTGTAAGGAATCGGCAACACTAACCGTTGTTAGCTGCAATTTTGACCTGCGGTCTAACTCTGTCCTGACCAACAAAAAGAAAGGAGTATTGCTCAATTTATTCAATACAGCGTCATAAGAAACATCATTTCCATCCATTACCATATAGTCCTATTGTAATTTGATTTTATGACCCCTGAAAACATTATTTATTACATTTTATAACCTTGAAACTGGTCACTGAAGACCCTAACGCAGTGGTTCTTCAAATAGTGAGGCGGGCCCCTTTAAGGGGGGGCATGAGACTCCGTCAAAGAGTGTGTGGGCGCGTTTGACTGAGAGGAACTTTTCATTTTCTCTTTTTTTTTTTTAACTTTCTCAGAATTAAATGCAATTGCACCTCCACCACATTAAGGCACAGTGGTGGTCTCATTGGCAATGTAGCCTCCACAAAGTTCATACAGCACAGAGTATAAGCATTGAGTGTAGACACAAAGGGGAGCAGACCCTCAAGTAACCCCATGAAGAAAATAGTCAATACAGATGCGGCGACAGATGAAGAGGGACTGAGTAAAGAGACAAACAAAAGAAGGATATCTTCTTCCGAGGAGGAGCGTGACAAAAAATATTTGACCTGCCTGCCCTTACACAACATAAGGTTTAAAACTATGTTTCTTGAAAGCATTTCCTGTATCTTCGTTGCAGAACCTCTCTCAGACACAGATGTTAAGACAGACTCTTAACACGGTTATCCAAGACAAAAGGAGCCTTAGTGTGAAACCTGCTTCCTCCAAACTGGTAAGTCTGTGTTATTATATTACACAACCCAAAGAAAGTGGCACGTTTGGCCACCATCTTACTACTATGGAAGCCTGAATGACTATTTTGTGAAGGAAGCTTATCCCCCGTATTGCTTTTAGCATTTAACCACCTTTTACCTTCCTGGCATGTTATCGTCACCAAGTCCAGTGAATCTTTTCCACAATTCCCCTCTCTAGCCACTCATGTTAGCCACTTAGCTGCAGGATATTGCTCATGTCTTGCTGCTATTGTTATGGTTAGTTGCTCCTGCTTTTCCCTTAGTGTCATTTCTCTCCCACAGCTGGTCATGCAAGCGAACATGGCCAAGTCCCGCAATTGAGGTTTATCTTGGAGCATCATGTGTAGTCTTGTTGCAGGCAATTTTAACGAAGTCGTTATCAATGAGAATTCAAAGACTATTACATTTACCATTCAGGCTCCCAACGTTTGACAAATTTACTTTGCTCTTGCTATCTTTGACTGGACATTTTAGTACGTACCTTCTCCCGATAGCTGCTATAGTTAGCCCCTTAGCTCACTCGGCCTTTTGTTGTTGCCTGCATGGATTAAAACCAGTTTTCTTGTCCTGTCGCTGGCTAAAATTCATTCTTGCAAGAAAACCTAGGAGTGGGCTTCGGAATTTTGTGACATGGTATCCTTCAGGCTTCCATTGTGTGTCTTTGAATGCTCACGCTTCAGTTCCATCCTGAGCTATAACTTATTGATGAATTATTACACACTGTCACTTGTACATAAGAATTATAAAATCTTTAAATAGGTTTTTAAGAAAATAAATCATCGAATTATCCTAACTTTTGTTTTCTTGTGAGCACAGGAGGCTATTGAGGCAGAACTTGATCAGCCTGGCTCACTCACGATAGCCATGAATCAACTTCTCAAGGAAATCCAAGAGTCGAAGAAAGGTGTAGTGACACCTCATGAGCTGTTTTCACAAGTTTGCAAAAAGTGAGCACATGTAGCTGTTCAGATATGACATCTGGTTTACATTGCCATTGCATCACAGTTTTGTCTCATTTGTGCAGGGCTGTGAGGTTCAAGGGATTTCAGCAGCAGGACAGCCAGGAGCTGCTGCGCTACCTTCTGGACGGCATGAGAGCAGAGGAAAGCAAAGTGTGTGCTAATAGGAGGCTAAAATGGCTCAGATTATAATAACAAATGTTTTTTTAATGCGGCGCTTTTATTAGAGATGCTTGACATGATTTTTTTTCCTTCAGATACGCAATTAAATTCTGATTCTGGTTATCACTGTACTCTTACAATTGAGTTTTTCAGAAACATTTTCAGAACTAGCAAGTAGGTGTGCTAATTTGAAACTCGAATGTTAAATATTATGGATGCACGGTATGTTTTTTTCCTATTGAATAAAATCCTGCTGCTAGAGATAGATAACTGATAACGTTTTTTAGCTACATGCTTTATTTAATACATATGATTGTAGTTGTTTTGAAAATGTCACTTCTAAACAATACTGTATGCAAAAGCTCTAAATACTGAATGTCACACGTGCCTTGGCTGAGAAATATAGATTACTCATTCTTATCTAGTGGCATTATCTGAGCTGTATACAATATGAGCTATTGTTTGGCAATTACATTTTCTTATTCTTGGTGTTCGTATAATTCTGGGTTCTGAGAATGTTTGCGATTCAAAGACAGGCTGAAGACGATGAGCAGTTTCTTAAAAGGTTTTACCTACAGAATATTTTGGGCAAAAATGCGTTACAGAAGATGGCTGTAGTACTTAATTAGTGCAAAAATGCAAAGACCTTAGAATCCAAAGGGTGGTCTAGAAGTACAATCACAACAGCCTGAAAGAAGACTATGGCCAAGCTCACCAGTGCATTGCGCACTCTATCAACTATGATAGAAAATTAAAACAATAATCTAAAGAGGTCCATTAATGCTTATACATTATTTAACAAGTAGTGGTTATTGATTGAATATTATAGGGTGGAGTCTAGTGATTAATTTTAAGTTATTTTCTTAATCCTACGGGCTGATAAGTGCAACATCATATTTGGCCATTATCGGCCGCTAACTATGGTGCATCCCTAGTGCTTTTTTGAATAAACTGATTTTTGTCTTTTAAGAGGATGAGCACTGCAATCTCAGAGGCACTTAAACAATCAGGAAAAGTCACAGATGCAGAGGAGATAAAATCCATTGTTAAAGGTAGGTTCGTCTGTATTTGTCTTTTCTAATGTGATTTGTTACTGAATATTAAACTGATTATCTGCAGAGTATGAGAAAAATGGGCTCCCCAAAAATTTTGTCGACCAGGTGTTTGGCGGGGAGATGACCAGCACGATTATGTGCCAACAATGTAAAACCGTAAGTGCAGCTTTACACAAATTGTAGCAATGTTAAAAATTACCAATATTATTTGTTACCTTATTTTTCTCTCAAAGGTGTCCGTGGTCACGGAGATGTTTTTGGACCTTTCTCTTCCAGTTTCTGATCAGGTAAATTTTTGCAGATTCCGGTTTGGGGGTTTCGAGATGCTGAGGTTGGATCAAATATGAAAACTGAACTTAGTTTCCATGTTTATCAGATTTTTCCTCTCCCTTTAGCATCCCAGAGACCCATAGCAAAAAAATCCAGTACAAAAAGTTCTTCCTCGGCTTATCCCGTCTTACCAGGGTTCGTCTCCCATACGCAGTCGTACGACTGTGCACGGCAAATGATGCTATGATAGTTCTACTCTACCTGTGGTTGGGAGTCATTGGGTGACCAAACCCCCTAGTGCTGAGCACCTAGCAGGGAGGCAATGGGTACTAATGTTGTAATTCTTTGGTGTGATTCACCCAAAGCTCAAACCGACAACTTGTCTACTCTGTCTAAGATTCTGACACTAATGAAGAGAAAGGCATTGTGGGACTTAGATCTGCCAATATATACAGTGGGACCTCGCTTTTTCGCGGTTCGACGTTCGCGGGTTCAGAGCTTCGCGGGTCTAAGAAATAATAATAATAAAATAAAACAATTAAAAAAATATATATATATATATAGCGGGCAGCACGGCGGCGCAGTGGTTAGCGCTTGTGCGGCACAGTTCATGTCATGGGAACCTCCTGCGTGGGTTCAAATCCAGACTTCCTGTGCGAAGTTTGTATGTTCTCCCCGTGCTTGCGTGGGTTTCCTCCGGGCACTCCGGTTTCCCCCCACATTCTAAAAACATGCATTTCAGGTGAATTGGCCGGTCCAAATTGTCCCTAGGTGTGAATGAGCGAGTGAGTTGTCTGTCCCCGTGTGCCCTGTGATTGGCTGGCAACCAGTTCAGGGTGTCCTCTGCCCACTGCCCGAAGATGGCTGGGATGGGCTCCAGCACCCCCGCAACCCTAATGAGGATAAGCGGTACGGCTAATGAGATGAGATGAGATATATATACTGGACTGTCTCAGAAAATTAGAATATTGTGATAAAGTTCTTTATTTTCTGTAATGCAATTAAAAAAACAAAAATGTCATACATTCTGGATTCATTACACATCAACTGAACTATTTCAAGCCTTTTATTTTTTGAATATTGCTGAATTTGGCTTACAGCTTAAGAAAACTCAAAAATCCTATCTCAAAATATTAGAATATCATGAAAAAGTATACAAGTAGGCTATTCAACTAATCACCTGAATCATCTAATTAACTCGAAACACCTTGCGAGGGTTTCCTGAGCCTTAAAAACACTCAGCTTGGTTCAGTAAACTAAATCACAAGTATGGGGAAGACTGCTGATCTGTCTGCTGTCCAGAGGACCATCATTGATACCCTCCACCAGGAGGGTAAGACACAAAAAAAAAAATCTCAAAGAGCAGGCTGTTCACAGAGTGCAGTTTCAAAGCATATCCACAAAAAGTCTGTTGGAAGGGAAAAATGTGGCCGGAAACGCTGCACAACCAAGAGAGATGACCGCAGCCTTAACAAAATTGTGAAGAAGAGCCGCTTCCAGAATTTGGGGGAGCTTCAAAGACAGTGGGCTGAAGCTGGAGTCCAGGAATCAAAAGCCACAGTTCAGACGTGTCCGGGAAATGGGCTACAATAGCCGTATTGCCATGGTCAAGCCACTTCTGAACTCAAGACAACGGAAGAAGCGTCTGACTTGGGCTATGGAGAAGAAGCACTGGACAGTTGCAGAGTGGTCCAAAGTCCTCTTTTCAGACGAAAGCAAGTTTTGCATTTCATTTGGAAGTCAAGGCGCCAGAGTCTGGAGAAAGGCTGGAGAGGAGCAAAATCCAAGTTGCTTGAAATCCAGTGTGAAGTTCCCACAATCAGCAATGGTTTGGGGATCCATGTGAGCTGCTGGTGTTGGTCCACTGTGTTTCATCAAGTCCAGAGTAAATGCAACTGTGTACCAAGAGATTTTAGAGCACTACATGCTTCCATCTGCTGAAAAGCTCTATGGAGATGAGGATTTCATTTTCCAGCATGATCTGGCACCTGCCCACTGTGCCAAAACCACCAGTAACTGGTGCACTGACCATGGCATCACTGTCCTTGATTGGCCTGCTAATTCCCCTGACCTGAACCCCATTGAGAATTTGTGGGGTATAGTTAAGAAGAAGATGAAAGACACCAGACCTACAAATGCAAATGAGCTGAAGGCCGCTATCGAAGCATCCTGGGCATCAATAACACCTCAGCAATGCCACAGGCTGATTGCCTCCATGCCACGCCGGATTGATGCAGTAATCCGTGCAAAAGGATTCCCAACCAAGTACTAAGTGCATCAATGGACATTTTCAAATGTTTGATTTAGTTTTGCTGTTATAAAATTATTTTTTTACTTGATCTGAGGAAGTATTCTAATATTTTGAGATAGGATTTTTGAGTTTTTTTCAGCTGTAAGCCAAAATCAGCAATATTCAAATAATAAAAGGCTTGAAATAGTTCAGTTGATGTGTAATGAATCCAGAATTTATGACATTTTTGTTTTTTTAATTGCATTACAGAAAATAAAAAACTTTATCACAATATTCTAATTTTCTGAAACAGTCCAGTATATATATACAGGGAGTGCAGAATTATTAGGCAAATGAGTATTTTGACCACATCATCCTCTTTATGCATGTTGTCTTACTCCAAGCTGTATAGGCTGGAAAGCCTACTACCAATTAAGCATATCAGGTGATGTGCATCTCTGTAATGAGAAGGGGTGTGGTCTAATGACATCAACACCCTATATCAGGTGTGCATAATTATTAGGCAACTTCCTTTCCTTTGGCAAAATGGGTCAGAAGAGGGACTTGACAGGCTCTGAAAAGTCAAAAATAGTGAGATATCTTGCAGAGGGATGCAGCACTCTTAAAATTGCCAAGCTTCTAAAGCGTGATCATCGAACAATCAAGCGTTACATTCAAAATAGTCAACAGGGTCGCAAGAAGCGTGTAGAAAAACCAAGGCGCAAAACAACTGCCTGTGAACTGAGAAAAGTCAAGCGTACAGCTGCCAAGATGCCACTTGCCACCAGTTTTGCCATATTTCAGAGCTGCAACATCACTGGAGTGCCCAAAAGCACAAGGTGTGCAATACTCAGAGACATGGCCAAGGTAAGAAAGGCTGAAAAACGACCACCACTGAACAAGACACACAAGCTGAAACGTCAAGACTGGGCCAAGAAAAATCTCAAGACGGATTTTTCTAAGGTTTTATGGACTGATGAAATGAGAGTGAGTCTTGATGGGCCAGATGGATGGGCCCGTGGCTGGATCGGTAAAGGGCAGAGAGCTCCAGTCCGCCTCAGACGCCAGCAAGGTGGAGGTGGGGTACTGGTATGGGCTGGTATCATCAAAGATGAGCTTGTGGGGCCTTTTCGGGTTGAGGATGGACTCAAGCTCAACTCCCAGTCCTACTGCCAGTTTCTGGAAGACACCTTCTTCAAGCAGTGGTACAGGAAGAAGTCCGCATCCTTCAAGAAAAACATGATTTTCATGCAGGACAACGCTCCATCACACGCATCCAAGTACTCCACAGCGTGGCTGGCAAGAAAGGGTCTAAAAGAAGAAAAACTAATGACATGGCCTCCTTGTTCACCTGATCTGAACCCCATAGAGAACCTGTGGTCCCTCATCAAATGTGAGATTTACAAGGAGGGAAAACAGTACACCTCTCTGAACAGTGTCTGGGAGGCTGTGGTTGTTGCTGCACGCAATGTTGATCGTGAACAGATCAAAGCACTGACAGAATCCATGGATGGCAGGCTTTTGAGTGTCCTTGCAAAGAAAGGTGGCTATATTGGTCACTGATTTGTTTTTGTTTTGTTTTTGAATGTCAGAAATGTATATTTGTGAATGTTGAGCTGTTATATTGGTTTCCCTGATGAAAATAAATAATTGAAATGGGTATACATTTGTTTTTTGTTAAGTTGCCCAATAATTATGCACAGTAATAGTCACCTGCACACACAGATATCCTCCTAAAATAGCTAAAACTAAAAAAGCCCCACTCCAACTTCCAAAATATTCAGCTTTGATATTAATGAGACTTTTGGGTTCATTAAGAACATGGTTGTTGTTCAATAATAAAATTAATCCTCAAAAATACAACTTGCCTAATAATTCTGCACTCCCTGTATATATATATATATATTTTTTTTTTTTAAGCATTTTTGAAGGGGCGTCGCTACTTCACGGATTTTCACTTTTCGCGGGTGGTTTTGGTCTTGGTTTTGTTTTGTTTTTTTCTGAAGCATTTTTGAAGGGGCGTCGCTACTTCGTGGTTCCACGTTCGCGGGTTCAGAGCTTCGCAGGTCCAAAAAACAATAATAATAAAATAAAACAATTAAAAAAAAAAAAAAAAATATATATATATATATATATATATATATATATATATATATATATATATATTTTTTTTTTTTTTTTTAAGCATTTTTGAAGGGGCGTCGCTACTTCACGGATTTTCACTTTTCGCGGGTGGTTTTGGTCCCCATTAACCGATAACCGAGGGATTACTGTAGATATATTTTCATGATGCCACGATGCAAACAAACAGCACTTTCTTTGAAGTCAACCAATAGAAGAGAGGCATCTTAGAGACGTAACTGTACATACTTACAAACACCACAAAATTTGAACTATATATGTGTTTGGAAATTTAAAATAATAAGTCTTATAGGGGGAAAAATGCTGCAAAGATGGCGAGGGACCGAAAAAACATCTTATTCCATACCATAAGTTAAAAAAAAAAACAGTAAGGTTGTCGTATCATGGAAGTCTACTGAATTACCCCCTGTCAAAATAATTATGATCTATACAATGCAACAGTGTTGTCATTAGTAATAATGAATTACTGTACTAGTTGTAATCACATTGATTTTTTTTTTACATTCTCATATAAATGATCACATTATTCATGTAAATTTAGATTGAAAAACATATCTGGCATGTTTTTCTTCTCATTTTCCCCCCTCATTATAGACATATCGGAAGAAGACACACAAAAAAATGGTGCGAAAAAGCAGCGATCCGAGTGAAGATGGTCTGGAAAGTCAGAGCGAAGACTTTCCGTCCAGTAGCAAGTACCAGCAGAAAAAAGCTAAGAAGCAGGCCAAGAAACAAGCCAAGGTAACTCATCTTTGGTCTTGATATGTGGAATCCTTTTTCAAAATTACGATTGAAATGTGTGTCACCCAACAATTGCTAGCAAATTAATGAATTGTAATGGATCACTATTTACCTCCAAAAAAAGTGCATGATGTTTTTTTCTTAAAATAAAAAAAAATAAAAATATATTCTATTGAGACACATTATCTTCCTGATTAAATATTATCGTGTGTCTTTATTTGACCTATCATTGTTTCTCTCGGGCAGCACGGCGGCGGCGCAGTGGTTAGCGTGTGCGGCACAGTTCTGAGGTTATGAGTTCGAACCCCCTGTGTGGAGTTTGCATGTTCTCCCCGTGCTTGCGTGGGTTTCCCCCGGGCACTCCGGTTTCCTCCCACATTCCAAAAACATGCATGTCAGGTTAATTGGCCGGTCCAAATTGTCCCTAGGTGTGAATGAACGAGTGACTTGTCTGTCTCTGTGTGCCCTGCAACTGGCTTGCAACCAGTTCAGGGTGTCCCCTGCCCACTGCCCGGAGATTGCTGGGATGGGCTCCAGCATCCCCGCGACCCTAATGAGGATAAGCGGTGCAGATAATGGATGGAAGGATGGATGTTTCTCTCAGGCACTTTGCGCACATTATGAAGAGGTAGAGAGGAGACATGACCAAGTTGTGCTACTACTTCTATAGAAAATTAAAATATATAATAATGAGGAACAGAAATGCTTAGAATCTTTCTAACAAGTAGTGTCAACTGATCAAAATTCTTTGTATCGTGTCAAGTAACTCATTGTTTTTTGTTTGTTTTTTATATTTCATCCGATATCTGTTGCATCATATTTGCCCTTATTGACCCAGTTATTACCATGCATTCCTTATTGTAATTTTGTTTAAATAGCATTTGGATTATGTTTTAAGAACCTATCCATTTCTTTTACTCTGTAGCAACAAAAGAGGCAGCAGAAATTGGAGAGCCGAGTCAGTTTCAACAGTCTAGCATCTCTGAATGATGCGAGCGATTTCGCAGATGAATCTGAGAAGCAAGATAGAGATTCCGTCTCGGAAAACAATCCCAACTCTCCCGCCACAGACCAGCGTGACAACAAGAAAAACTCTGCCTCTTCCCAAAGACGGTCTTCTACCCACAGTGTCATGGATGAGGACGACCTCTTGCTGGTGGACAGGATGGGCAAAATTAACCTGAACGACGCATTCATTGAGTCAGACGCCGGGGAAACGTGTGTGGAGGACGACGGACAGGAGAGGGTGGCTAAGGAATACACGGTCGTCAACCAAGACCCGGAGCTAGCCTTCCAGACTTTGGCCTGCAGACCTTTGCCCGAAAAGCAAGAGTGCTCCGTGGAATCATGTCTCTTTCACTTCACCGAGGAGGAAACCCTCAGCGAGAATAACCGTCTGCTCTGTGTCGTTTGCACCAAACGGCTGGCGAGCAAGAATAAATCCGCAGGTACGCAGGGAGTACTGATTTATTTCCTCTCTGGACTCCAGAATTTAAGTCAGGCTTTAAAATGATTGGGATGCACAAAAAATATCGAGCCAGTGGTTATCGGACTCGTAACAGCAGTAATGTTGGGTCAGGTTTGTGTCTGTTGAGGAAAAGTCAGATTTAAGAATAAATTGCCCTACATTCTATTCATTATGTTTTCATAAGCTTAAGAACAGATAGAAAGTTTTGTTGTTTTACCTTAACTTATACATGAAGTCTATATCCACTGCTCCTTTTGAATAAAAGCATCAATAGATAATAATAATAAAAAGAAGTATATGCAACAACAAAAAACGACAATATTAGCTAGCTAACGGCATGCCATCCAGTCACTTATTTTTTTGTTTGGGGCTTAGGTGTGTGCCAAATCAGAATCCCTGGTCTCATTATAGTTTATTTTGGAAGGAAAAAATACCCAAATCAGAAAGCTAAATGAGAAAGAACTTCGACACTGAATAAATAAAATAATTTAATGTGATTGCCTCACTTGTCCCCACGCTGTTATGGTCAATCAGCCAAAACCACTTCTAAGAAAGATCCTGAGAATTTGTGTTGCCCCCCATTTCAATACAATTTGATTTTCTATAGAAGTGGCAACAAAACTTGGTTGTGTCTCCTCGCTACCTCTTAGTAAAGTGCGTAGACACTCAAGACCTCAGACTGTGTTACTATACAGACCGCTGAACTTTAGCAAGTACATTTTGTTCTTTTTTTCTCACACTCTTACGCTTGTTTGTGCGTGAATGCAGATTTAATTGAGATTGACAGCTGCAAACACATGTGTTACTTTTCTCTACTAAACATAAACAAAATATAGTGGACACATTTAAATGGTTCATGCTCCTTTAGCTAATCATGGCGGCCATAAATTTTCGTCATGTTTGCGACTATCAGAGACTTCTAAAGCCGCAATTAGCCAGATGTTAGATTTATTCAATCTAGCATTTCCATTTTTTAATTTAATATTACTACCACTGTGTGCTGCTTAGGTAATGCCACTTGATAAAAATGACTGATATCATTTTCTTAGCCAAGGCATGTGTGACTTGTAAGGTTTGCAAACGTATATTTTTTGCATTTCCCCATAACTAACGGATGCATAATCCTAGTCTATACGTTTATCTTTCTGTAGCTGTATCGGTCCTCAGAAGCAGGATTGTGGTTTTAGTTGGGAAAAAATAGATGGTGTGCATCCTTATGAATTATATTTCTTTTAGGATCCAAGAAGAATGTCTACACTGAGGCGTTGAAGCAAATGCTGATCTCCACTCCACCACCAGTGCTCACGCTTCATCTGAAGAGATTTCAACAGGTAATCCTGTTGATGCAATTCCATATACGCGAAAAGCATGACCCATTGGGTATTTTTTGTTCATTTTTTTGTTTTCCAGAATGGCTACGGTATATGTAAAGTGAACAGACACGTCCCATTTCCACTGGTTTTGGATCTTGCCCCCTTTTGTGCTCGCAAGAGTAAGGTAAATTTTTGTTATGGTTCATAATAATTTGGCCACACCCCTGATTTTTTTCTGCTGTATGCCAAAATGTTTGTTTCCCTTAAAATTGAAAAAGATTCACAAAAACACTTATCCTTTGTTTGTGTATATCTATTGGTTTTTCTGTTTGTGTAATAATAATCTTTTTTTATGTAGAACGTGGCAGAAGGTGAACAAAAAATTCTTTACAGCTTGTATGGCATCGTTGAACACAGCGGCACCATGAGGTCCGGACACTACACAGCGTATGTTAAAGTACGACCACAGAGCTCTAAATCATCTAGCAGCAAGATAGATGGTAAGAAATATTTATATTTTTTTATTGAACGTAAAAGCAAGCATATGTGCCTTATATGTGACGCAGCATTAGCACATTTCAAAGCTTCAAATCTTCAGCGTCACTTGAACTCACTCCACCCTAACATTGAACAGGAATTTCCAAGAGGGACTCAACTTCGTAAGAAAAAGTTGTTAACTATGAAAGGCAAGGCAGAAGAACAGTTGCATTTTTTCCAAACACTCTGAGACCGTAACACTTGCATCGTATAAGTAAACTTGGAACATAGCACGGGCTAAAAAGCCATACAACGAAGGGGAATTTATTGAAAAATTCCTCATTGACGCCTTTGAAATCCTGGGTCCTGGAGACAACAAACTATAACAGAGTATATCAGATGTTCAACTGTCTCGCCACAGTATGGAACGAAGAATATCCGAAATTAATGCAGCAGTTGAATCACAGTTGCACACTGACCTCCAAACATGTGAATATTTTAGTGTGGCATTGGATGAGAGCTGTGACATACAAGACAAGCCTCAGTTGGCAATATTTGCGCGGTCTGTGTCAAATCAAATGTGCGATCAAAGAAGAACTCCTTGATGTTGTGCCATTAAAAGACAGATCCCGTGGCATAGATGTGAAAGAAGCAATGATGGCTGCGTTTGCAAAAGCAAATCTACCCCCACCGAAACTAACTGCAATAGCTACGGATGGAGCGCCAGCCATAATCGGATCCATGAACGGGCTTGTGGGGCTGTGTACAGCTGATCAAACATTTCCAGACTTTTGGGATTTCCACTGCATCATCCACAGGGAGCAGCTCGTGTCTAAATCACTAAATTTTGACAAAGTCATGATGCCTGTGATGGAAATCGTCAACTTCATCTGCACACATGCGCAAAACCAAAGGCAATTCAGGAATCTCATCTCTGAGCTGGACCAAGGGCTTCCAGGTGACCTGCCGCTGCACTGCACTGTGAGGTGGCTGTCAAAAGGCCAGGTACTCTCTTGCTTCTTTGAGCTTTTGGATGCAGTGAAACTGTTCATCTAAGAGAAGGACAAGGTTTATCCCAAGCTCTCAGACCTCAAGTGGATTATGGGTCTGGCATTTTTAGTCGACATCGTATGCCATCTGAACAGACTGAACCTTACCCTGCAGGGTAAGTTAAAAATACTGCCTGACCTGATGCAAAGTTTGTTTGCATTTGTTACTAAACTAAAGCTCTTTAAGGCAAATATTAAAAAGGGAGATATAAAACATTTTCAAACTTCTAAAAGCCAGTGAGCAAGTCACCAGCGCCGCCCTAAAAAATAAGAGAAAGATTCACAGCACTGATTGAAAACCTGAAAGCTTTGTGACCCGGTTCTGTGATCTACAACAGAAAAGACCACAGATTATGTTCCTCGTCAACCCATTTAATGTGAAGACAGACTGTTTGGAAGCCCCACTCGAAACAGATGCGGCTGAGTTGGAGATGATTGACCTTTGTGAGGAGGATCGACTGAAAGCTGTTTTAAGAGAAGGTACAGTTGAGTTCTAGAAAAGTAAGCCAATTGAAAAATACCCCAACATCAAACGAGCTCCGCTTAAAATACCTTCCATGTTTTGGTCAACATAAGTCTGTGAATCTGAGTTTTCCGTCCTGAAACATGTGAAATCAAAGCATCGATCTCTTCTGACTGACTCATTTAAAAGAATTGCTTAGAGTAGCAGTAACACAATACAACCCAGATTTGAAGAGGATTGTTCAAGATAAGGATTTCCAGAAGTCTCACTAAGCAGCAAAGTAAGAGAAAGATGTTATGCTTGAACTGGGAGTTTGTGTGTGTAGAACAGTGCTCACAATGTTAACTGTTGAAAATTATTGATATTATCATGTTGGTGTGGCTATTTTCATCAGATCTAGATGAGTAGAGATCTGTGTATGCGTGCATACATGATTAATAGATTGTTTACCCATGTGTAAGATGTGGCATTTAGTAACAAAGGGAATCAAATAAAATGATCTGCATTTATATAGCGCTTTTCAAGTCAATAAAGACTTCCCAAAGCGCTTTACAATGTGCTTCACATTTACCCATTCACCCACACACCAATAGCGGCCGTGCAGCCATCAAGGCGCCAACCTTATTGGGGGCATTAGGGGTTCAGTGTCTTACCCAAGAACACTTCAACACGGAGGAGCCGGTATTCGAACCGCGATCTCTTGATCAAAGACGAGCGCTCTACCTCCTGAGCTACTGCCGCCTAAAGGAAAAAAACAATCGACTCGCCCCTGTCGACAACTATCATGTGGCTCTTTGTAGTAACACAGACAAAAATTGGCTCTTAGTCGCTGAATGGTTGGCCACCCCTGCCCTAGCGCATATTATATAGCAACCCCTAGTTGGGTAAATTTACTTGATTCATTTGTATGAAACACTATTAAGCCAAATCATAAATCAAAACACATGTATAATCGCATAAACATTAGTTTTTAAATAATTAGAGGTTGTGAAAATCTTAATTATACTACACTACTTGAAGAAGCTGACATGTTTGGCTGTCATCTTGATACTACAGAAGCCTGAATGACCATTTTGCAAAAGTAGCTTGTCCCAGTGAAGCTTTTAGCACTTTACGGACACTTATCCCAAATGTTTCCTTCTCTCCATGCTCATATTAGCCACTTGGCCGCTGGCTATGGCTCGCTACTAGCCATTGTTTTTTGGAATGTGCTCCTGCTTCGTCTTTTAGTATATTTTACCTTCCAAGTCTGGTAACACAAGTGAACATCGCTGAGTTATGCGACACAAGACATCTCGTGCTTGTAATCTTTTCCTTTTTTCCTACTTTTTCTTTCTCTAGCCCAGGGGTCAGCAACCTTTTTGGGGTGGAGTGCCACTTTTCAAATTTCCTTGTAAATCAGTGTGCCACACCAAGATTAATGACTCGCACAACATTTTTTTTTTAATATCCAACAGAGTTGTCATTCTACACCAGTCCAAACATACACCATGGATACACATTGAAATCATATAACTGACCTATTTATCTTGCACTATTCTGGTTTATCAATAAACTAAAAAGCAAATGTGAGCAACATGCGGAAAGGCCTGTAGACATCCATGACTTCAACTTTTTACCACAAGAATTAACCAGAATCAACTATTCATCAACAATGAACGACAATCAAAAAAGAAGTGATATGAACAGCTACCGTACCATTCATTAATGAAATCTCACTGCAGAAAATCTCAAAACTTGAAAAAGCGGCAGCAAGGGAGAAGGCTACCCTAAAATAAGTGCAACAGAAATAACAGCTGAACAGCAACACGCACGCGCGTGCACATACATACATACACACACACAGACACGCCTCCTTAATATATTCCCCATCAGTAAATGGTTTTCAGTGCTTTGTTATGCAGTGAGCAATGTGATAGCTTGTGTTTTCAGCAGTGACAAAGATTTTCAGGGTATGTGTCTGTTTGCCGTACCTGGACACTGCGCGTTTTAATGTATCAGCCTCGTCCTTGAATTCATGTTAATGTTTGGTCTCGTAATGACGTTTGACACTTGATGTGCGAGGTACACCGCTCTCGAGGCATAATGCACATACAGCACGGTCATTTTTTGCACAAAGCCCCAGTCATCTGTCCACGCTGGCTGGAGAGAATGATATTTTTTTCAATTATCGGGCGCCGGTGTTTCCCTGACTGGGTTAAAACTCTGATCTCTCCTCTTCTCCTCGCCGCCGCGCAGACACACATAGCAGAGGAGGAGGGGCGCTACTGTAAAGCCTCTATACGAAACGGCGCGCAACTGAAATGTATAGATTTGAGATTTAAATGCGCTTTAAAAAATAAATCATTATTTTGGCGTGCGCTCGCGTGCCACTGGTTAACCCCCAGCATGCCCCTGCTGGCACGCATGTCATAGGTTGCCAACCCCTGCTCTAAACAGTCATGTCGCTGTGTTTTGTGATTGAGTCCCGACATGCCGGACAAATTCTGCTTTGCTCTTGCAAACTCATACTGATCGTTTTTGTTGCTTCCCCCACTAGCCGCTAAAGTTAGCCGCTTACATTAGCTCTGACCAACACCAGCTATTGGCACTTTTCATCCGCTTCAGGTGTGTCCAGCTCCTTCAGTCCAGGATTAACATCAGCTTTGGCTGAAGTTCATTCTGGCTCTGACTGAAAATACAGAAGTAGATTTCCAAATTTTGCCGTCTCCACTTCAACGACATCTAACAGGGAATTGTCACACACTTTCCCTTTAAAATATCTAGACGTTTGAGTCATCTACAGTATATGATATATTGTGCAACCAGTTCACAAAAGAAGATTGAGTAATTTGATTGCATTATTGCAAAAAATGTATTTTGCATAGGACATGTGACATGAAACAAAAATCACAGTATTTTGTATTTCTCCTGTTGTACCAATATTTGGAGCTAAATAACACAACTTCCGCCACTGGTGGTCAGATAAAACAGGATTCCATGCATGTCAACATCAGCTAAATTCTCTCCTTATTAATCATTGCAATTCCCCTTACTAGGCGATAATAAACCTTACAAGCACAACACGCCGTCTATTTACGCACAGCAAACCAGACTATGTATAATAAAAACAAAGGTAATTTGTGTTAACAAGTTTGTTTGTGGCTTTTTATTTAAGCACAGCACAAAAAACATCAGTCATTCTTTAACAATAGGAAATGAACATTTGCACAATGACCGCTGTTCAATAGTTATAAAATAAACACGTGTCCAAAGGGAGTAGTTTAAATCTGAAGTTTTTTTTAATGGCTACCAATATTCCATGTTTACTTTGCAGGGGAAACGAGACAACAGCACTATAGCCAACAAAGGAAAATTAAGAAACAAAAAAATGACACATTTACCAAATAACACAAACAATTCTTTCATCTTTCTTAGTTCTTTCCCCACTGATAATAAGATTACTCTGATTACAGTCAAAATGGGCAAGACGACATTAGTCTAACATGAGTTTAAAATAAATAATATATAGATATACTTTTTTTCCCGTACAAAAATTTTTGTACCTCATACACCATTTTAAATGATCAAAAATATGAAAACTTATACGTATTTAGGTATGCTATTCGATCAGACGGGGTGGACTGACAAGAGCTCTTTCCATCACAGGAGAGCCACCTCGAGGTTCTTGGTTCCACATCAGTGACACCAGCGTGCAGCCGGTGCGCGAGAGCCAAGTGCAGAGCATCCAAGCCTACCTCCTTTTCTACGAGAGGATCCAATAAAGATTCTCAAATGTGTGCCTCAAAGCCCTTCTGCCGCGTTTGCTCTTCCAGATACTGTCAGTTTCCCTGCTATCATGCCGACTTCAGAAGACATTTTAGTTCTGACATTTTACAGCTATTTCAGATTCATGGGATCAAGGACTGAAGTAATAGATTCTTACACAAACTCATCAGAATTCCATAAAATTGACCATGAACACGGATTTGTAAGTGAAGACATCTTTATTTTCTATGCAATAAAATTCAGAAAATGTGTCTGCATTCACGTTTAGTCGGGTCAGCGCATGCGCACTACATTCCCCTGTCTTCTGCTTTTGCTGACTCCGGTTCCGGATGGGCATATTCGTCTGGACCCGCTTTAGCAAGCAAATGGTTCCGCTAACAAGCTGACGTATCAGGTAGGCGCTGGTTCTACGTTAATATAGCAGATTATATCCAGAATTTAGCATTTTTCTGGGGTTATATTCAATTTCTTGCTTGGCATTTCTAGCGATGGCGGCCTTGCCTCGGGGCAATAGGTGGAAAACGAACCTAAGCTTTGTTTTAATAATTTAACAACGTTTCTATATTAGCTCACTACTATTTTTTGTCGTTAAAAACATAATATAATGCGTCTCAAAGCAAGAGTTTGTCGTGACTTCTTGTCCTCGCCACGGCTTGATTTCCGCCAAGTTGCCCAAACATGAGTCAGCATTTTAAACTTCCCTTGATTGGAACGTGCTAACTTCAATGATATTAAAGTTTTCCCCACATGCAAATGTATTTGAGTCACAGATATCATGTTCTATTTTTTTTATTATTATTCTTTCGACGCTCGGTAGTGTTTCCCCATAACGCTCCGTTTAACAGTCAATTCACTGCAAAACTAAACGATGTTTTCTTCAGTCATTGTGATTTTTTTTTGGCAATCTGATTTGTAATTGACATGATCTTTTGGGGGTTGGACCCATTTTAACCTTGTGATCATTGCAAACCGTTAATAACAAGTTGATATTTCAGAAATACATATCAAACGGCCAGGTTTGGGTAGGGTTATTTTAACTGGATTACTTTTAATTACTTTTGGATTACTCCAATATCTCATCTCATTAGCTGCACCGCTTATCCTTAGGGTCGCGGGGGTGCTGGAGCCCATCCCAGCAATCAGTGGGCAGGGGACACCCTGAACTGGTTGCCAGCCAATCACAGTACTCCAATACCAAATATGCTAATAAAAGACAAAAGAAACTAAATATGAATAAAATTACCAAATTTTGTGCAGGTTTGGGGAGTAACGGAATACATGGAACGGCAAAAAATGATGTTGGCAAGCTGTTTGGATTTATTTTCATTTTGTTTCTGTCGCATTTAATGTTAGTTTTGCCAGAGATCAAAGCCAGGAGAGAAAGCTTACCACGTGTGAGTCATAATTTTATTCATATTTAGTTTATTTTGTCCGTTATTAGCTTATTTGGTATTGGAGTAATCCAAAAGTAATTGAAAGTAATCAAGTCAAAGTAACCCTACCCAACCCTGCTAACGTCTAAACAGTCATGCTAATAAACAACAAATATGAATCTCTCAGCTTCAAAAAGGTTGGTGACGCCTACCTATCTTAGACCTTTAATTACAATCGTTCTCATTTCAAATGTTCTCATGCAGGGTTTGTAGTTTGCACATATTTTCTATTCCATGCTTATTCTTTAATAGTTAAAAATACGTTTGTATAGTGCTTTTGTTCATCAAACGAATACAATGTAAAACAATACAATATAAAAAAGGGTTTGTCCTTTGGTTTCGGTGTATAATAAAGTATCTGTATAATAATTGTTAAAAAAAAAAAAAAAAAAAAAGCACAGAAAACTTTCTTTCATCCTGGTATTCATTTTGAAACCTTTCCCCCACAGTAAACAAGGGATTACTGTAAATGTGACAGTTAATGTGTTCTTTAATTTTGTTTTTAATTTGCTTTTTTTTTTTCTATCATGCATCATTTTTAGTCACAAAGATATTTATCAATTGTCATGCATAAAAACATGCTTTTGCATTTCAAGTTTTGTTTATGCAAATCATGAGAATTAGTGCTTAAATATTATTTTGCTCTAACTATGGGTGTTTTTAAACCCAATTTGATGAAATGGTCTGTTAATAATAATAATAATAATTTCCTTGTATTGTCATTCTGTGTAACAATGTACACAGAACGAAATGTCGATTGCACCTGACCCGTTGTAGCGAGCCGATGCAGCCGCAGCCAACAGAGGGCGCCGCCGACCACTTTTTAAGTCTTAGGAATGACTCGGCCGGGGCGCGAACCACCGACCTCCCAGTCTCAATAAACATACATAAAGTACAATATTGCATGCCCTTATAAATCTCTGCATGTATATTTATTCATAATTATATATATATACTTTAAAATGGAAAGTCGATGCATTCTCCTAGAACAGAACGACATTGAATATCTATACACTCACCATCTTTTACAGGCAGTCAGATAGGTTACCTATGATTGGATAACTGCCCATAAAAGCTGACTTGGCATTTTTGTTTCTGCTGACTCAGCAGCTTTCCCAGAAAGACACTCTACTCTCTCTAGCCTAACAAGTTTGGCTAGGATCACAATCTTTCACAAGCAATCAGGTTGGTAAGGTCACTGTAGAGGTGATATGAATGGTTGTGTGCCATTAGAGGATCACCCATGTTGAGACCTTTCCCTTTTTAGCAGGGTCTTTGGCACATCCTGGATAAGAACAAGTTTGGCCAGGATCACAATCTTTCACAAGCAATCAGTTAAGTCGCTCTTGAGTTGAAAATGCCCCCAAAACGGACTCAGCACTTTTGGTTTTGCTGTCTCAGCATTCCAGAAAGACATTCTACCCTTCCAGGCCAGAACAAGTTAGGCCAGGATCACAATATTTCACAAGCAGTCAGATAGGTCAATCTAAAAAAACGCAAAAAGAAAACAGCACTTTTGGTTTTGGTGTCTCAGCAGTTACCCAGAAATGCATTACCCACATCCAGGCCAGAACAACATTCAATTTCAACACGATGCATAGCATATTGTTAGAAGGGTTGACCATTAGGTGAAAAAAACAACAGAAAATTGGGTTTTCCATCCCTAATGTGCCTATGACCCTGCTGAAAAGGGAAATGCAACCCAAAAATGGTTTTACATGGGGGCGGTAGTGGCTCAGGAGGTAGAGCGCTCGTCTTGGGATCAAGAGATCGCAGTTCGAATCCCGGCTCCTCCGTGTTACATGTCGAAGTGTCCTTGGGTAAGACACTGAACTCCTAATGCCCCCAATAAACAGGTTAGCGCCTTACATGGCTGCACGGCCGCTATTGGGAAATGTGAAGCACACTGTAAAGCGCTTTGGGAAGTCTTGACTTGAAAAGCGCTATATAAATGCAGATCATTTCATTTCATCTAAATGCGGGTGATGCTTTACTGGCCCACAGCTATTCTAGTTGTAATTAGTAAACTGCTAAACCTGCTCTCCAGACAAAAGCTTATTATTCAGTACATTTAATTTAAATGTGTGACATTTGATGATTTGATTAAATTTATGAAATGATAATGATGCCAGAGCCTGTGCTTCATATGAATATACCACTTAAAATTTGTCTTCCGCAGTTACTTAAGCGTGTTAAGGCTTATTTTGACCGTAATTTTTTTGAGCAAAGTTTGTTTCATGGTGCAAGCCATGTTCTTTTGTCAAAATCCCAAAATTCTGCAAACGAGTATACCGATGGTGCAGGGCGAGAGACAGGAAGGAGTGCTATAGTTCCAACCTTCCCTCCCCTCACACAGTCAAATTGTTTTGAGTGCTCATCAGGCGTTTAGGCTTATTTACAGTTTGTTTTGTGGATTTTAATCTTAAAGTGTCCCAACAGTGAACATGGATTATTTGATGAGCTTTCATATTTAGGATTCCTTAGTGATGTCAAAACAAGTTTATTTGGTGTGACACCTTGATTATAAACTGTAATTAAAAATGTTCCCTACTTATCCTGGACAGTACCATTGTCAATCTCAGGTCCGGCTTTTTCTGCACTACAAGAGGCTTAGCTCATGCAAATTCCGAACTGTGGAGAAAAATTTGCATGTAATACAATTTTTTTCCGCGCCATAGTTACCCATAAAAAAGCCATATATGGCTCGTGAGCCATAGGTTCTCGACCCCTGAGATAGATCGTTGTCCGAATAAACGGCAACTAAAGAAAAGATGTCTGCTTATTTGGAATGTTGTTCACTAGCCCTGCCAAAAAAGGAGGTACCTGTTTCGTTCAACCGTCTAAAGTGCTTTATAAATGTTTGTGTTTCAGTGATTTTCACAAGGTTTACTTCAAACTTTTGCAAGTAGTCTTTTTGTTAACTGTATACAGGCTAAAATGCTCCAAAACTTATTATTTATTTGTTCGGGTAGTTGATGTTGATGTCTCCTTTTCTACTGCTTGAGAGAGACGCTGTTGCACTTACGTGACTCTCGGCTGAGATCATATTCACGTGGGGATGCCTCCCTGTTGGAAAAATGTGTCTGGTGACAATAGTCGATGATGAAATGCTTTGCCACCTATTTCTATTATTGATTTTTGTGGACAAGGTTGACTCGTTGTAGCCGTAGTTTCCAATAGTAAAAACAGAATAAAGTCATCACACTTTCTCTTCTCCCCCCAGGCCAAGTAAAGCATGTTGTCCCAAGCCAGGTGCATGTCAGCATTCACCTTCCAGTCTGCCGTGCACAGCGCTCACGTCCTGCAATGTCTGGACGAGCAAAGACGGCTGCATTTTCTTTGCGATGCGACCATTGTGGTCGGAGAACACAGCTTTCAGGCCCACTCCGCCGTTATGGCCTCCTGCAGTGAGTACTTCCACGGACGCTTCGCTGCAGCGGACTCCAGACGCAACAATGTTGTTAAGCTGCCGGATGAGGTCAGTTTTGAGACTTTTATTTCTTTTAAAATGTAATTTCAGTATCCCTTTATAGGGTTGGAACAGAATAGATTTTTCTTTATTGTCACTGTTTGATAATGCTAGAAAATTAGGCTCTGCACCCCAGACTGCAGCGTAAATTCCAGACTATAAGTGGCAAATTTTTTTCCTACATTATAAGCTGAGCGATATGGTGAGCATACAAATTTGCATACAAAATACCGCGGTGACATCTCAAATATATTTTTGAGATAAATTAGTCCATGTTTTTGTCAACATAATTCATATAAAACATAACAGGAGCAAAACGAGAGGTCTGAGTGTACATAAATTATTCAACATTTACAGCAATTTTCTATAAAAAAATGCTACACTTCTCATCTGCATCAATACCACGTTGCTAAAGATTCCTTTAATGAAATGAAATGATCTGCATTTATATAGCGCTTTTCAAGTCAAGACTTCCCAAAGCGCTTCACATTTCCCAATAGCGGCCCTGCAGCCATGTAAGGCGCTAACCTACTTATTGGGGGTATTAGGGGTTCAGTGTCTTACCCGAGGACACTTCGACATGTAACACGGAGGAGCCGGGAATCGAACCTGCGATATCGTGATCCCAAGACGAGCTCTCTACCTCCTGAGCCACTGCCGCCCACTTTAATCCACGAGGAACGATGACAACCAATTGCAATTTGGTCCATCACCTTAGCAAAAAAAGAAAGAAAAATCTGTTTTATGCAGTTTATTATCGGTTTATTTTTGCATAGTAAATGATTGAACATCCTCCATGATATACCAAACAATCATACAAAATATATACAATCATCCATTAAGCAATTTTCAAGCTTTAGTGTTTTTTGTTTTGGATTAAAGAAGACCCAAGGAAAACGGCCCGGCGCCCTGCCTTTCTCTGCCATTACGGTTTACAGCCATAATTTTGCCTCAATTCCATGACACTTAACCCTTTAACATTCTGCCGGCGGGCCACTGGACTTTTAAAAAACAATTACGTGTCTGTACGATGTCATCAGTCACTGAAATACGTCATGCCACATATCATTGGAAAGCTTCAACTCCAGTTACTCATCACAGAAACAACATGATCAGTCTGAAATAAAATACCCAAAAACTATAAAGCTGGTGTAACTCACCATTACGTTAATTGGCTATCTTCTAATTCTTTAAATGTCCATGAAAATGGCTTTTACATCAAGGACAATCCATAGAATCCAACCATGTAAAATATTTACTCCAATCCACACGATAATGCGACAGCTAGATAGAAATCTACCCAAAATATTTCTGCTTCTCTAAATTCATTGTTTCGCTCCAAAACAGACTTGTAAAGTTATTCCCAAGATGGTAGTTAGCCCTCCCTTTTTATTTGACACATTGCTCTGCCAATAGCAAGCTTTTTTTCATGGTCCACAGCCCACATTAGCCTATCCCGGTCTTCTTGATAAAACGGATATCGTCTCCAATAGGTCAGACTATCTTCAGCCAGGAGTTCCCGAATCGAATGATGATTGACACATTGCTTAGCCAATTACATTTCCAAAATAATTTTGTGCCATTTTCCGGGGGTGTATTTAAATCAGAGCCGAAAATAATGTGCGCAAAGTGATCCATGATACCTTTTTTATGCATCATTATTACGCGCAGGCAGGCACAATCATTGGTTTGACTTCTGGAAAGAGAAGTCAAACATTCACAAATCTTTCACAATGGCCAAAAAAATGCCCAAAGTAAAATGCAGATTTACAAACGTTTAAAAGTAGAAACTTGTCTCCTAATGGCCATTTTTGGAAAAGCCTAAACATACCCTTAGAAAAATGTGTAAAATACAATGTTGAGTTTTTTTCTGATTGTGATCAAATTTGACAAGGTACCAGGTAAGGCTTCAAGCTATTGTGTCACCTGATTTCCAGCTAAGATGCCCACTCATCTAAAGGCTAAATGCTAAAATAAAAATTAGGCGAGAATAAAAAACCTTCTCAATGTGAGTAGCACTTGTACTGATTATTTCAGTTTGTAACAAAACCCCAAAGTTTTACCTTTCAAAAGAGACCCAAACCTTCCATATTCTCCAAATGGTTTAAGAACAGCATTCAATTTACTTTACAAACGTCTTGGATTGGGATTTTAGGTGAATTTTACAGGAACGGTAAGTGATTAACCTTACTCAATATTCAAGTCCTAAAGCAACATTTAATGGTGCCTTCACCAGTTTTCCACTTTATTTGTCAGGTGACCGTGCAGGGCTTTGAACCGTTGCTCCAGTTTGCCTACACGTCAAAGCTTCTCTTTACTAAAGAAAACATCCACGAGATTCAAAAGTGTGCGAAATATTTGGGCTTCCGGAACCTGGAGTCTGCATGCTTCAATTTCCTCATCCCTAAATTCTCCGACCCCAAACCAGAAGATGTCAAGATGAGAATCTGCTGTCAGGGTGGCGAGGCGAAAGGGAGTGGCAATGATTTACAAATGGATGCCCCATCGTCGTTCCACCAAGGCCCCGTAGGCGATTTGTGTTTGGAGACATGCGGGCCACAGATGCCTTCTCTATCTTTGGACATGTCTACAAACATCGTTTGCCCAATGTTGTCTCTGCCGAATCATAACCAAACGGGTCATTCCTCTCAGATGTGCGAAGGAGACATTTTGGCTGCGGAGAACATTTGCGGTCAAAGTCAGTTGGGGTTGCCGGAGTTGCAGTGCGAGCTGCCGGTGCCAGAGCAAGTTGAGCCTCAAGATGTAATCAAGACAGAGAGACTGGATGTGGACTATGACCTGGCTTCTTGTCCAGCTGGTGAAGATTGCGCTCAGTTGCTAGAACAGTCTTCACAGGTAGAACCTGATGAGGATTTCTCAGAAAGAAGCAGGGAGGAGCGAGAAGTGGCCGAGCATCTGGCCAAGGGGTTTTGGTCAGACCTTTCTGCACCGCCTGAGGCGCAAAGCCTGCCATCATTGAACAACCTGGAAAAAGAATCCTCGGACTTCCATTGGCTCAAGCAGCTGGACCTCACCTCTAACCCGGCTGACTGCCCTTTCCTCAGGGAGCTGGGTAAGGGCGAGGAACCAAACTTGCAGGCCAACACGCATTCCCAGTCGGAGAAGAGTCCTTGTATCTCTTCGCTCAACTCAGGGGAAGACTCCGACTTTGATTCCGATGGAGATGCGGAGGCCAACAACAGAAGAGCGGCCGAGGTAAGTTCATGGGTAGATTTACGTCTTTTCTGAATTGATTTTTTTAACATTTACAAGTTTGTTTACAATTGTTTTTACTTAATTTACCCGAAACTTCTTATTATCAACTAATGTGCATTAATGTATGGAAAATCTTTTCATTTGTAATATCTAGGACATGACAACTCATTACTCTGACTTTTCTTCAATACTACTTTAATTTTTGGTATTCAGCGTATAATGTAAATAAGTTGGAAAGTCTTTAAGTTGTCTTAGATAGATAGATAGATAGATAGATAGATAGATAGATAGATACTTTATTCATCCCCCTAAGGAAATTCAAACTTCCAGCAGTCTACCCCGTTGTTTATTTACAGATTAACATGATGCCCTAGGGGTGCTTGTAGCGGAGTGGATGACGTCACGCTAGTCCAAAAGTTCGACATCCCTGCGGCAGATGGAAATCTTTTCTTTGTGAAAATCCAGGGATACACACCTCGTGTTAGCAAGTCCGCCTCCTCTCCGATTCCTCCCGGCTTTCGTGTCTCTATATAGCAGCGTTGAAGCCGGATAGCTCCGGGTAGCTCCGGGTGGCTACACGTTAGCGTCCGGAATGCTAAACGTGAGCCACGTTTCCGCAAAACACAGCAACTGCGCTCCCTGTGCGCTTGTATGTTTTCCACCAGCACTCGATGATCTTATTTGGTCGTGAGTTCGCATTTACCATGATTACGGATGGTACCGAAGACTTATAACGCCCCTAGCCGCTTAGCTAGCTCCGGCTCTTCTTCCAAGATAGGCCCCTTCATCACGCCGGCACGAGAATTCTTCAGGGCAAGGAGTTGATTCCTTGAATAAACGCATTTTCGTGCGCTAAAACCCATCCATAGGATAGAAGTAATCCGTAGTGTAGTTGTCAAAATGGGAAGAAAAAACACCGAAGATAGGAGCAGACAATATAACAATAGGGCAGCTGCTGTAAAAGGCAGCCGCTCGTGGCAGCGCCGCTTTGATCTTTACTGTACACACGGTCCAGTGTTTCCCCCCGCTGGTTACACAGTCCACGTATTGAATGAATTTGGGATGTACAGTCCTTAAGCATGCCTGATTAAAGTCGCCGGCGACGATAAAAGCTCTGTCAGAGTGTGCAAGCTGCTGTTTATTGATAGCAGCGGGCAGGAGATTTAGCGCTATGCTAACGTTAGCATCCGGTGGAACGTAAGCAGCAATCACAATGACCACAGTTAGCTCTCTCGGTAGATACAAGTGTCTACACGATAATGCTAGAAACTCTTTATCGGGTGAACAGTGTGTTATGGTGTTATTGCAGCACATAGTCCCCCACCCCTGATTTTACCGGAGTCTCTGTCTGTAAATAACTCTAAATAAAACCATTGAGGGACAATTTTAATAAGGAAAAACCTTAATACATTTTAGAGAATGTATATTCTAAAATGTCGCCGTCACGAATGAATGAAAATTTTATTTCGAACATTAGAAAATAAAAACAGGACAAAAACAATAACAACAACAAAATAATGTTACATAATATGTTCGAAAAGGGGTAGTAAGAAGCAAATGCTTACGTTCCCTACTCCTTCATCTTCCCTATTGATTACATTCTATAGATAGCTCCTCTTGTGTCTAACATAACAAAGTCTCACGAATACATATTACATAGGTCAGATATCAATAATTATAATAATAACAATAGTCACATATTTTATACACTAATCATCGTAGTACCCATCCCTCAACGTCATAATGCCACTAGTCACTAAATACCATTGTGACACCAATGATAATAACAACAATAGTAATAATATTAATAATAACAGTGTGATATAACAATAGCAACAATAACAACAAAGGTAAATATAGTTCTAAACGCATTATTCCCAATCTCTCGTATCTCTCATACCCCATTTTCTTCATCTCTGCATTCTGCCAGTTATGTTTTTTTTGTATTTAAATTTAAACACGTTAATAGTTGGACATTGTTTGATCTTGTAAATTGTTCCAAAGTTTGACTCCGCACACAGACACACGCATAGTTTTCCTGGTGGTTCTCACCTTTGGGATTATGAATTCACTACAGCCCCTTACAGCCCCTTAAATTATATTTTCCTTCTTTCCGAATGAATAATTTATGGATGTTTTCTGGCACTATGTTTTTGTTGACCTTAAATAGCAGTTTTGAAGTGAAAAAAATTACTAAATCCTCCAATTTTAATCATTTGGACTGCAGGATTAAAATATGAGTATTATCTCGATATCTTACCCTGTGTATAGTTCTAATTGCACGTTTTTGGAGGATAAAAAGGGGCTGGAGTGAACATTTGTCATATTGGCCCCAGACTTCTGCACAATATGTTAAGTATGGCAGAACTAGAGAACAAAATAATGAATACGATTCATTATACCATATTTTCCGCAAGTGAAACATAGATTCCTTTATTTGTGTGCAACATGCGTTTTGTTTTGTTTTTTTTTTTTTTTTAAACTTAATAAAAAAACTCAAATTTGGGTGCGCGTTATACATAAGGTTTTGGTTGGTTGGTTGGATCCCTTGACCACTAGGGTCTTGTGGCCACCATTTCCTGTGGGGTCTTGGGCACAGCCTGGTGGCGCTCATCCCTCTCTAGGCTAAAATCTGTTTCTACCCAGTCTCGAAACACGGACCGTATTTGTGCAACAATTGATAAGTCGAAAAATTATTGCTGACAACAAGCAAAATGAGGTAAACGACTGCATTTATACAGCGCTTTTTTAGTCACTAATGACCTCCCAAACCGCTTTACAGTGTGCTTCATTCACACTTACCCATTCACACACATTCACTTATGGGTAGCATGCAAGGTGACTAACTTCTTATCGGGGGAATTAGGGATTCAGTGTCTTGCCCGAGGACACTTCGACATATAACAATGAGGAGCCGGGAATCGAATCTGCGACGCCCTCTTGATCCCAAGCTTTACCTCCTGAGCTACTGCCACCCCAAACTCTTTGGTGTATCTCATGTTGCAGCAGACTTTAAAAGAACATCATTTAAAACATTGTAATTTTTATGTTGGTGTTGTGTTCAATGAATGATTTTAATCATTACCACAAATATTCAATGTTTATCACTTAATTTGCACAGTTTGAGCTGAGAAACAGTTAAATTAAAATTTTATACAGATTTTTAATTGAAAAAAAACAAGGGTGCTAGTTTACACTAATAAATACAGTACTGCCTTTTAGGTTATATTTCAAATTTTAATTACTTAAAGGAAAATTTCTTTAATATTGATTTGGGGATTTTTTTTTTTTCAAACTCAGCCAGTTACTGTTTGCTTGCTCCGCCAATATCATAACTTGAATTATTCTAAGACTTCTCTTAGTTGCAATAATTGAAAGAACACATCTTGCAATCAACGAAAAAATAAAAATACATACGATGTCATGTTATTGTGGCCTTCTCAGTGGCATAATCTATAAATGACTGTAAAATCTTTCTTCAGGTTTTTACAGTGTCAAAAAGCAGAATCAATTATTGGACAAATCTGAGTCAGTACAGGGAGGTGGTTGATGGTTTATGATTAGGGAAAACAATAATTATGAGTCCAAAATGTATCAAATCGATAACTGCCAAATATGCTGTTACATTTGTCGGCTTATTAAAAAATATATCGTTAATTAGTAACTTGACCACATGCTATATTATTCAATCACCTGACACTACATCTTAGAAGGACTCAAATACATTATTTTCCTCATTAGAATTCATTTTGATTTTATTTAGAAGTAGTAGCACAACTCGGTGATGTCTCCTCTCTACTTTTTCATAATAGGTTACTAACTTTAGCTCGTACATTAAGTTTTGTTTTCTAGGATGTTAGTTCCGAGTGCCAATTTAATATAGATTGACAGCTCGTTGATTAAGATTGACAGCTGGCTGACAAAATCCATTCTCCTGAAGCGAAGTTTTGTCAGTTATAGGTTAAAACAGTAATCGTGCATACCTATGATGGATTACCTTTTTACTGCGGCTCTCTCATCCACATTTGTCTAAGTGTCTTTATTTATCTACCACATTTGTTATAAATTTCATTTCATTTATCAGAAACTGCCAGTGGCTTTCTCTACTCTGCAGATAAAACTGCCATTCCCAGTGGAGAACATTTCGACACTAAGTCGCAGCACCTTCCAGCAGCTACTCAAAGACCATTCCATGACGAACGAGCAGCTGGACTTTTTGCACGACGTCAGACGGCGCAGCAAAAACCGTGCCGCGGCGCAAAGATGCAGGAAGAGGAAGATGGACAGCATCCAACATCTGGATAGTGAAATCAAAACATTAGTAAGGAGCATTAGCAATTTTCTTTTTTACAGTGGCACCTCTCCTTATGAACTGAATTCATTCCAAGATCATGCTCATAACTCTAAAAACTTATTGGTCCAATCCCAAAGAAACTACCGTATTTTTTTTTTTTTTCCCCAAAAGCGGACCATGTGCCTTATAATACAGTGAGCCTTATATATGGATCAATATTGAGTCGCAAGGTCTCACAACTAAGGCAAACAGCCGCCGACTCGATTTTACCCCGTAGGCGAAGTAGTCTGCGGAGTATGCTGGGATATATATATACTGCCGTATCATTTCCTAACCAATGTCTCAATTATCATTTGAATCGGTCACTATTGGCTAATATTACTCGGAGGTAAAGGAGGTGGCTCCTTTTTAGCATTTACAGGCTCGCATAGGCTAAAGCGGGGCAAAACAAAGCCTGCAATTGGCCGAAAAAGATGAATGTGAATCACAAATTGGGTTGCTCTATGGCCTGGAGAAAACATTTTTTACTAGTCTGTATTTGTAAACAGGAATTATGTGGCTAAACAGACGGCTAGCAACAAGCAACGTCCATCGACGCAGATGCTTCTCAGCGGAATTTTCATTTATTTGTCGGCATTATTGCATGATTTCGATGTGTAAATATTTTACACGGTTGGATTTACTAGACTCACGGATATGAGGACCATGGTTGCTTTATATTTTCCCAGTATCTTGTTCAGACTGATCTTGATGTTTCTGTGATGAGTGTTTATTGTCATATGCACAATAAAGAACCACGTTTCCCTGCACAATTAAATTCTTACTCTGCTGTCCACACAGTTGTCAGCAAAAAAGAAAATGGAAATTAAGAAATGGTTGGCATTTCTTGAATCCCAAGAATTTAACCTTCCTATGATATGTAGAATGATGCCTTTGAGTGATTGGCGACATACAGACACTGTGTCTGTCGGTGTCTGAGACACGTATTTGCTTCTTTGCGAGCCAACGGAATGTTAAGGGGTTAATAAGTTTGACTGAACTGAGTGTTTTGTTGACGTTCCCACTGTAGCGCCTTATAGTCCGGTGCGCCTTATGTATGGAAAATATATGACAAAAAGCTATTTTCGGGGGGTGCGCCTTATAGTCGTGAAAATACGGTAATTGGTCCATTCCTGACGTCCCAAAATATTCTAAATGGCTATGAAACACATCTTCCTGTTAACTAAAAATACATTGAAATAGTAATAAAAAATACAGTAAAAAGAGAAGTACGGTGAAATTAACAAAATAAAATGAAAGTTTACCGTGAGCACTTAACAGGAAGGGAGTCGCTGAAAAAGAGGTGTGTGGGTGGTGCGTGAGTACTGGGAAAGGGTTGTGAGAGAAATGACTGCATATGACTGTTGATGAAACAAAAGCACTTAATGTACACTTAAAATTAAACTTACTGTTAAAGCACTTTTTTTTTCATTATATTGTTTTGCCTGTAGTTCAACTTTACTTCTTTCAACTCCTCTGTTGTTGGCAGGAACCGCATGCGCGAACTGCATACTTGTCAGCAAATACGTTTTCCCTGTTTTTTTTTTACCATTCCAAACCGTTTACACCGTATTGTTGATTCCCAGAAAGAAAAAAACAACCAATCTCGTCTTCTCTATTTCGGCTCTAATCCAGATCATCTCGGTCACTGCAGAAGACATCATTGTGAATTGCTAAAAAAAATAAATAAATAAAGTCTGCTAAATTATGCATTCTACATTTAAAAGCAACACTAAATTTACTGTATTTAGGGAATAATTAAGAAAAATGTTCAAAGATCTATTTGTATCGCTTATTTGATAAATAAAATAATCTTGTTAAGACAAATTATCTTTGTTTTTATTCTACATGGTCTGTTTTGCTGTCAGTAAATAGGTGCCGCGTTATGTTTGTAATGTTTATTATCGCTTAATAAGATTTGCAATCTTTAATTAGGGGAGCAATTTGCTGAAGCTGACAGATATGAAGCTGGGACAAGCTGATGCCGGTGGTGAGCGGTCTCCAGTGATAGCCTCTTGGAATTTTCTTTCGTATGGCTAGCAAAATTTTTGTTCATTACAAATCTACATTGAAAGTCTCTTGTTTAGACGTGCTTGTATATAGAGCAGGGGTGGCAAACAAAGAGCCGAAATTTTCACTGTGAGAGTCAAAGAGCCACACCACGCACTGACCTGCCATGACAGACAGATGCACAGAAACACACACGATTGAAAACATTATTTCCCATAAGACACTCCTCTCCTTACAATACAACAAGTATTGTTCTTGTGTTGATTTCAAGCAAAGTGTCCACCCTCAATACACAAAAAACTAAACATGAAACAAGGCAAAGAGGCTCAGTATATAGAAAATATGGTGAGGCAAAGAGACGCGTTCTTATTGGCCAAGAGCCGCATGCGGCTCTAGAGCCACATGTTCGCCACCCCTGATATTGAGGTACCACTGTATTTATTCGCTGTTATTTTGGACTTGTTATAGAAAAGCGAGAAGGAGAAGCTGCTGCAGGAGCGCGCCGAACTGGAGCAGAACCTGGAAGAAACCCGCCAGAGTCTGTGCAAGCTGTGCAAAAGCGTCAGTGCTGATTCCTCTTCGGACCAGGACCACCTGCAATTCTTGGCCAAACTCTCAGCACCGGACTTCCTGGCGTCGTCGCACCTCGCTGATAAAGACGCGTGATTCCGCATTGAAAAGTGGTAAGCGGGGAATGGAAGCTCCATATTGGACATTCAAATAATTCATCTCCAGGGACTTTTTGATATCAGACTTTTTAACACAACATATATGTGAATTTCACTGTAGCACACCAGGGCTGCACGATTTTTGAGAAAAAAACTAATTGCGATTTTTCAGACCAGTATTGCAATTTCGATGCGATTTTCGGTTTTAAAAGAAAGGTGCAATAGGTTGCTATTTTTTATTTTCATAAGTACTTAACCCTTGATGCATGACCTACCAGTACATACATTCTACCATTAGTGTAATTAGTGGGGAAAAAAATAAAAACACCAATGGCATCATACCAAACACATGTCTTATGAGAAATACTTGGAATATGACAGGATTGCGAGGTTTTTATTTTTAGAGATTTTGAAGAATAACAACACATGCGATAATTTTTTTTATCCCAATTATGCATTCAAGGGTTAATACTATTAACATGCTTTAACTGGCCTGTGAACCGTCAAAACTGTTGAGAAGCAAAGAAGTGTCTGTATGATGTCACCATTCACACCTAGACATAACCGTAGAAAATGTATAAATTACTAATGTTTAGTTTTTCAGATGGTGATCAACTTTGCCCTGGGACCAGGTAAGGTTTTATGGTATGGTCCCAGCTGTTATCCAGCTAAAATGCCCATGCTACACTAATCTTGCATGTGATCGCAAAAAAAATAAATAAAAATAAATTCAGCCGAGAATAAAAACCTCCTTTTTCTTTGTGTTCTAACTTAGATTACTCAATGTTAGTAGCTTTTGCAGTGATTTTATCAGTTGGGGACAAAACTTGAGAGTGTTTCCTCTCAAAAAAGACCAAGACGGTCCAGGTTTTCCAAACGGTTCAACAACAGCATTCAATTGACTTTGGGTATATCTTAGATTAATTATTTAAAATTTAGAGGATTATAAAAATGTTAAATTTAAATAAATAGCGACCTCTTCTGGGGAGCTTTGTTAGGTTTGCTGTCTATAAATCTCTGGAAAAAACGCGATCTTATGCGATTAATCGCACAACGTCACATTGTAATGTCGATTAGATATCGGTTAATCGTGCAGCCCTATAGCATAGTTACAATTGTGTTTTGTAACACCCAGTGTGTATTATCTTAGTTGTTTAAGCATGCTTCAATATTGATTTAAAGAATCAATAACACATGAACTATCTCATCATCATGATCTAGAACAGAGGTCGTGAACCTATGGCTCGTGAGCCATACATGTATCTTTTAATGAGTATATCTGGCTTCAAAATAAAATAAAATAACAATTTGCCAGATTATTTACCGCATCACAGCTTGTTGAGCCGAATTTATCACATACAAATGAGAACAACACTGCATTTGCATTTGGTCCAGTATATATATTTATTTTACTGTCATGGTGTTGCTCCAACCGACCCTGTTTTGGCTGTACATTGCTAAAGAATCCTTAATTTGGAAGCTCATTGAACAACATATGTTCAATGTTGAGATGTTTTATGATGGAAACCCACAGTCTAAACCATGTAAACATCCCAAATCTCCAGCACCCAGAGCAATTTGATTGGGTAAACTTTAGTAGTGGGCGGACACATGCGTTCCTTCTCCTTCTCTCTCTCCCAGTATTCTGTGACATTTTTACAAAAGAACTTAGCCCACACCTTGTTCTGAAACCATTATTTTGGGAAAAAAAGGACAGTCAAAATCAGCTCTAACACTCTTAAGTAACTGCGAGAGGGAGACACATTATAAGTGGCAATTTTATATTTATACCGGACAAAAGATCTGTCACTATTATTTCATAGACTTTATCAAATCGTCAAACGACACAGTAAAATCAAATGTGCTGAAGAATTAGTTTGTGTCTGGAAAACAAGTTTGGAGATTTGTTTAATTTTGTCTCAAAATAAATGCTGTGGCTTCCTTAAAAAAAATCAAAATATTTTTGCTTTTATGGCTCTTTGGGTCAAAAAGGCGTCCGACCTATGATCTAGAAATTTGTAATCATTAAACAACCTAATACGCCCTTTGAAGAAGCTGAATCTTTGGCCTCCATTTTTACAACTATAAACACCTAAATAAATTTTGCCAAGGAAGCTTGTCCCAGTTTTAACACTTAATGACTACAGTAATCTCTCGGTTATCGCGGTTAATGGGGACCAAAACCACCCGCGAAAAGTGAAAATCCGCATAGTAGCGACGCCCCTTCAAAAATTATTTCATTTTTAAATTTTTTTAATTTTTTTAAATGTATTATTATTATTTTTTAGACCTGCGAAGCTCTGAACCCGCGATAGTGGAACCACGAAGTAGCGAGGTCCCACTGTACTTATTCCTCACAGCTGAGCCCATAATGTGATGGTTGCAGAGTCCTTCAGGCATCTTCCACTTTTTCCCCACCGTTTCCTTCACTAGTGACTCGTGTTAGCCACTCTGCTCCAGGCTATGGGTTGCCGCTAGCTAGTATTGTTAGCTGCTCTGTGTGAGTAAAATTTGCTCTTGCAATCATTTTCTGTCCTTTTAAGTAGCTTCCCCCGCTAGCTGCTAAAGTACCGTATTTTCCGCAATGTAGGGCGCACTGGGTTATAGGGCGCACCCCCCAAAAATAGTTTTTGGTCCTATATCTTCCATAGATAAGGCGCACCGGATTATAAGGCGCTACAATGGGAACGTCAACAAAACAGTCAGATAATTCAGTCAAACTGATTACCCCCTTAACATTCCCAAAGCTTGCAAAGAAACAAATACATGTCGTAGACACGTGCGGATGCGGTGTCCGTACGATGTCACTCAAATGCGTCATTTCAAATATCATTCGGAAGGTTAAAGTCTTGGGATTCAAGAAATGCCAACCATTCCTTACTTTCTATTTTCTTTTTCGCTCGCAACTTTACTGTGCATATGACAATTAACACTTGGAATTGAGTTTAATTCACTCAACTCATCACAGCAACATCAAGATTGTTCTAAAACAAGATACCGGGAAAATATAAAGCCGCATAGCTCACCTAAGTTCACATGTTCAATAATGATACGCAATCATGGTCTTCTTACAACCGTGAGTGTAGTAAATCCGGGAGAGTAAAATGTTTACAAATACAGACTAATGAAACATGTTTCTTTATGGCGTAGTTTAGCAAGCTTGCTATTGTCATCTTTTTCGGCCAATTGCAGGGTTTGTTTTGGCCCTCTAGCCTATCCGAGGCTCCGAATAACTTCAGCCAATAGCGATCGATTTAACGGATGATTGACACATCTTTTTCGGCCAATTGCAGGGTTTGTTTTGGCCCTCTAGCCAATCAGAGGCTCCGAATAGCTTCAGCCAATAACGATCAATTTGACTGATGATTGACACATCTTTTTCGGCCAATTGCAGGGTTTGTTTCAGCCCTCTAGCCTATCCGAGGCTCCGAATAACTTTAGCCAATAGCGATCGATTCAAATGATGATTGACACATTGGTTAGCCAATGAAACGCCGGTATATAAATCCCAGCATACACCGCGGACTACTCCACGTTCGGGGGAAAATCGAGTCGGCGGCTGTTGCGTAAGTTGCGAGACCTTGTGATTTAATATTGAGCCATATATAAGGCGCACTGTATTATAAAAGGGCATGGTCAGCTTTTGAAAATAATTAAGACTTTTAGGTGCGCCTTATAGTGTGGAAATTACGGTAATTATTGGCTATTTTCAGCCGCTTTATGTGTGTCCAGCTCTGGTTGTCTTCAGTTGCCACGGACACCAGTTTTCATATTCTTTTGAAAATCTGGAAATGAGCTTCAGAATTTTGCCAACCTTCCGTCTTCCGTAGTGTCTTCCTTAAATTCACTTTCCAAGACAACATCTGGGGGAGTATTATTACACACAGTCACTTAAAGCAACCAGTAGCCATCCGTCGTTTCATTTCTCAGGGAACCTTACCCTGCCTAGTCTTTATTATTGTTGTCAAGTGTTACATTACTGTACCGTGATACGATGTTCCTAAAGAGCACTAACAGATTTTTATATGCTCGGTTACTGTTTGTTACGTGTAACACATTGATGCAATTTCATGCAAATTGTGCCTTATACATTTTTATGTCTAATTTCATGATATTGTTGCACAATAACCCAGAGTCCTGTTGACGTATGCGTATGGAGTATTTTTTTAACACTTTTTTGTTTTGAATAAAATCATTTTGTGTACAAGCTCCTTTAATGACTGTTAAGCAGTGGTGCAGCTCCGCCTGCGGGTGGCAGTACAAGACAACATTTTCGTTCATCTTTGGTTGGAGTTTAAAAAGGTAGGTACTGTAGAAAATGTATTCGATTCTAAATTATATAATTCAGAGTGACCGGGAAGTTTTTTTATTAGTATTACATTACAAAAATTAAAATTTTACAGTTTACTACAGGAAGTAACAATGAGACAAGATTTAAAAAACATCATCAGAAGAAACTCAGGTATGTTTGAAATGCAATGTGAAGTGTGGGTTCCCTGTTTGTGGGCTGCTGAATCACATAAAATATGACTACTGTCATAACGTTTACAAATCTGTTTTCATATATAAGGTTTCTACTACATAAAATAGAGACCAAGACAAACATTTTCCATCCTCAATTCAACCTATAGAACTCAAATGAGAAGACTACAACATTGAACATGATATGTGGTTAAACTCTGGCACTTTTTCCAGCCAACTATTGTAATTGATAAACTATATATATTTTTTAAATATTTAATGGATTCAGATTATCAGAATTTCAGTATCTCAAGAGTAAATGTTTGGATGATTTTTAATTTTCTCCACCAAAATGCAATTATAAATTTGGTTCATGTCAGATATAGTAGATCCAACCCTATACGACACTAATCTTTGGAGGTGTGTATCACAAGGTGAAATTGTCTCATAGATGGAAACATGCTAATTCGCTAATGCATTCAGAACGTATGTATCTTAAGTAAAAGAACACAGGTACCCCTTATATCTATGATTATGTAACATTATAAATAAATATACATGTAAAGTAAAAAATAAATAAATCTATATTTACCTTCAACTTGAGCAGGTACAGTTGAGTCACTGGGTAGATAGATAGATAGATAGATACTTTATTCATCCCCGAAGGGAAATTCACTTTTCCAGCAGCATCCCTGAGCTGAGGCAGGAGGGATGAGATGATGGATTCAGATTAAAGATTTCCCTGTTTGAATTGGCCATTTTTAAACAATGGCCCCAGATCGTCGATTGTTATGGCCATGCTACTTCGGTAGCGATTTGTGTGCCTTATTTTCTAGATAATTGCGTGCTTCATTTCTATAGTTATCACCCCGACCCCATGAAACCTAATTAATCAACGCCTAATAGATTATTACATCATTCCAAAATATTTCATAGTTTACATTGATGATTTTGCACAAACTAAATATTACAGTAGACCTGGGGTAAAACAATTAGTTCGGGGGAGGGGACGGTAAGGTGAAATTGTGGTATGACTCGGGATAGAAACCTATGCCTATTAGCTAATGCCTTCTGAACCCCCAATAAGAAAAAGGAAAAAGGGTACTCTTATATGTCATAAATGTATAAACAATTTCAATACATGATAAATATTTGGTAAAAAATATCATTTGATGTACCTCTGGTGTGACGTGCTTGAACTATTGCAGTGGATGCAGAGGTGTAGGAGACGGTATAGTCAAAATGACCTAAAACTTAATTTGTGAATATTTTCTTGACGATAAGAAGACTTTGTTTCTTATTAACTCCCCTAACAGCCAAAATCCTTCTTAAGTGTGCCTTTTGATGTTGAAAAAATATAATCTCAAGCTTTGTTTCAATGATTATTGTTTTTGCTTTCTCCTTTTGCATAACTGCAAGTCCCAGGACCCAAAGCTAAATACATAAAAGTTAGCAGGAAAATGCAAAAAAATAAAGACGAAAGCATCGTGGGAGGTATTTTAGCAAATAGCATATGTGCATCTTCATGACGCCGCAAAGCTAACCAATAGCAGACAGACATCTAAGAGACATAACTCGCATTACACCAAGACGCCAAAGTTTAAATATTGTACATTTTGGAGCATGCAAAACAATATGTTTTTGATGTTGTACAATTGGCGAAAAAACATTTTTCCACGCCGCAAATTAAAACCGTCATAAGGCGGGAATACCGTATCCTATGGGTCTACTGTTTCTATTACACTGGTCAAATAAGGGTGTTTTTTTAAGGGCAGATGTACAGCTTTGGTAAAATTGTGCAATTCTCTGCAACAGATTAGACAAGATCTACCTGCACATTTGTTAACAATGTTGCAATAAAGAATCAACATTTTGATAGTTGGCAACGTGGGAAAAGGGCGACTGCATTGACGGAGGGAGCGGCAGCTGTGCGACATGGCAAGGTCAGGGTTTACTAATCCGCGGCCTCATTCATGCCAGATTAAAAACCTGCTCCCAGTTCTGATTAAGAAGGCAGGGTTAGGAGATTAAAGCGCTGCAAACAAAATGAAAGCAGTTTAAAACCAATCTTGGAATTCATCAGAATAGCGAAACAGGCCACACCGTGAAACAAGAATGCGATCTGTTTCCCTTCCAAAACTCCTCTTTTTTTTTTTATCAATAAAACTGATATTTCCGTGATGTCACTTTAAGTCTTTATTGGGGATTGTTTGTACTTAACTTTTCACAACTACACCAACGATGAGTTGCTAGCATGGATTAGAAAACAGGGAGATCAGAAATTAATTAAAACATCTGGAGTTTTGTCCACTTTCTACGCTCAATTGCAAACCATACATATGTGGTAATAGTCGGCTACATTTTTTCTGCCTAGAAACATTCTTTGTTGACTATCAAACTTAATTTATGGAAAAATGTTTTATCTGCAAAAACATAAAAACATTGGGGGGGGGGGGGGGGTGCTTGGAACTAGCAGACTGGCCGTATGATTTATTATGTCTATTTGTGTGGAGTAAAGGTAAAATCTTGGCCAGGTTCGGGTTTAAAATGTCGATCTGTAAACGTGGCTGGGCATCTCTGTCGCATTGTTTTTTTGCATCACGGATGATCTGCACAGCATGCACTTACAGTGCTTTTACTCAAGTTATTATTTAGATGACTGCTTTTTACCTCTGATTTAGTATTTTACCTAAGTAACGGTACTTTTACTTTAGTAACAGACGAACACACGCCGCCGTCATGCGCTGAAGATATATATATATTTTCATAAAGAACATGCTTACCAAATTATGAGTTGAAATCCAAAGAAATGTTCATCCTATGTGTCACAATAGAAGATGCGCCGCTTTCTCTTTCTACCTCTACAGGGCTTACGTCAGACGTCATTTCTGCTTCTCGCTAATAGCTTACAAGCTTTACAAACTTTCTGTCTGCATTTTGGACAAATATTTCACTATTTGCAGCTTGTAATCTGTAGAATATAGTTTTGTTTTCGGTGCCATTTCGTTCAGTTGGTTTCCCTGCACTTCGTCGAAATGCGCACTTCGGCGCCGAACCTTTAATTCCGGTGAAGCACTTCAAAGTGCACACTAGATCTGGGGGACTCGACCCGAAGTAAACCTAAAGCTGCATACTTCAGCCGAAACGCAAACTTTGGCGCCAAAGTACGCACTCTGCCGAAGTAAAACCGAAGTCCTACTTCGGCGCCGAAGTAAAACCGAAGTCCTACTTCGGCGCCGAAGTAAAACGTCTGTTTTATTGAAGTCAAGTTCCTAGTTTACTTTGGGCTCGGTGCCTTAAATCAAGTCAATCTGGCGGGTTTGGCTTTTTATACCCGAGAGCCAGGTCAGGTCGTCCTGAATTTTTTTGGGGCCAATCTTAAGTGTAATGTGGGGGTAGAAAACTAGGATCAGAAATTGACTAAAATTTCCGGAGTTTTCTCTACTTTCTACGCTAAATTATCGACAGTATTTACAGAAATAGAAAGAATTTGTTTTATCTGAAACAATATCCCAATTTTCTTGGGCTCAATTGTTCCAAGGTGAAAGACAATAGTCGCAATCCCCAGCATAAGGTCCTATCTAAAAAAAAACTGGCCTCGTGAGGGATGAGCGTCAGCAGGCTGTACTGGCCCAAAACACACCACAGAAAGTGGTGCCCCTACGACCCTAGTGGTTGATGGATCCATGAACCGTGAGTAGTGGTAATGTCAATGTTATTTTTGTTATCATAATATTATTGTAATTGTATTCTATTATTTGAATTTTTTTCACTAATACTTTTGTAATTGTTAATATTATTACGGAAGGTAGAGTATTTGTACAGGTTTTAATTCTTTCAATTGAATATTCGTATGCTGAGGTTTTGAGTTTTTCCTTGCCCGCATGTAGGTTTTAGATCAGGGAATGGGGTTATAATAGTCTGTACAGCCCTTTGAGACTTCTTATTAAGGGCATCACACATAAAACATGACTTGGCTTGACTTTTAAACACTAAATAGAATACAACCACTAACAGAGTGCTAGCTATCAGCAAGCATTAGGCACTAGGAAAGGGCACTAGCCAGTGGTTAAAAAGAGTGGTAACTACAGCCTAGCTTGACAGGACTTTGGAAACGGGACGACCAGAACATTTCAATCTGAAAGCATACAGGAAGATTCACCTTTAAAGAGCACGACATAGCGGCTACTAAAGCACGTTACTTAGCGACTACTAAAAGGCGCTATGTAGTCTTTCACAAAAAATGGTAGCTAACGGATAGCTGGGCTGGATTTTTGAAAAGTCGTGGCCTAGGGGAAAAGACCATAGGATGTGTTGCCTAGTGGCTAGCAAAGTGAAATAAATTGTGAAAGGATAGTGGGATGTTTGGACGCGTTCTTAGGGATGGGCAGGGCACCTGTATGATGCGGCAGGGGTAAACCAGTGAAAGCTGTCGGGCCCTGCTGTTGAACTGAAGAGTGTGTTGTGTCACCCTGACCCGGGTGACATGGCCGCTTTCTTGTGTCCCGTTTCATCTGGAGGCACGAAAGCATGACCAACTTACGTGCCGAGGTGCTTAACTTGTTTGGGCATTTGGGTTGGTCATGGTCCCAAAATTTTTGTGTGTGTTTTTTGCTATTGTTTCCCTTTTTTTTTCTTTTTTTTGTGTAGGTGTTTGTCTTGCTGTCGGTCACTCCTCTTGTGGGATATGACAAGGGTAGATAGATAGATGGAATAAATCATTTGTTTTATCAGCAAAAATATCCCAATTTTATTTCTGAATGGGCCCAATTGTTCCACGGTGAAAGACACAATAGTCGCGTATCATCCCTAGCATAAGGTCCTTGACCCTTTTGGTCACATGATGGTAATCGTTTAAGCCTTTAAGCGACTGTATTCTTGATTACACGCCGCACGGTTTCCATGAACTTCATTTTGATCATTCCTGTGACGGGATTATGTAAATGGGGTGACCGGAATATTGGAATCTACCAGCCGAGAGGGACACATCAGAAGATGATTTGACTAGTGGCTGGCAAAAAGTGCTAGCTAGCAGTTAACAAAAAGTACATTAGCTAGAGGCAAGTAAACAAGGAGATGGTAGCAGCGGGTTAAAAGTGCTCTCAACTAACATAACTTGTCTTTCTGTTGGTTTATTCTTAATTAGCCAAGAGTTTAATAGACACAGCTAACTAAAAGTGCTATCAACCAGTGCACTGGTATATTGGTTTATTCTTTCTTGATTAACTGACAGTTGAATACACTCAGCTAGCAATAAGCACTGAAAATGGTCGTAACCTAGATGCTAAACAACGAGCGACTAGCAATGGGCGATGGCTAAAAGTTAGCAGACAACCAGGACATTGTACAAGTAATCTATCAAATAAGGGGGAGACACCAGAGGACTTGTGACCAGCGGCTCGCAAAGACCACCAGCTAGCAGCTAGGAATATGCTCATCTAGTGGCTAGTAAAGCGAACCAGCTAGCGGCTAACAAAGGACAGTTGATAAGGGTTCGTAAAGGGCACTAGCTAGAGGTTGGCAGAAGACTGCGACATTGTAATTTGACTACCAAAAAAAAAAAAAACACCAGAGGGCGCATTGACCAGCAGCTACATGCTAGCGCTTTGCAATAAACTATTGTCAGTGGCTAGTAATGCGTGCTGGCTGGGAACTAGTAAAGGACTGTAGTTAGGGGTTAGTAAAGGGTGCTGCTTAGTGTTTGGCAGATGACGGGACATAGTAATCCACCAGCCAAGGGGGAAGGGATAGCTTCAGTTTTAAAGAGATATGTCCCGGTTCCGAGTGCAATACCCCTGTTTTTAAGTGCAATATGGCGGTTTTTAGGTGCAATATCCTGATTGAAGTGCGATATCCCGGTTATGTATAGTTTTTTGGGTTAGATGTGAATACTTATATCTGAAGTGAATACTTGATATTGTTCTTGATGGTTTGGAAAGGGATGGGTGCCACCAGGCTGTATTTGCCCAAGACACACACCTGGAAATGGTGCCCCGACAACCGTAGTGCTTAAGGGATTAACCACCCACATACATTGTCAACCGGAGTGCAACCCTGTTTTTGTTGTAGAAACACAATGATAGTAAAGGTGATTCTGTTCAAGTAATCTATTAAACAAAGGGAAGACCGGCGGACTGGTTGACCAGCAGCTAGCAAAGGGCGCTAGCTAGCCATTAAATAAGTGCTAGCCAAGACAGATAGCTAACAGCTCGTAAAGTGCCCTTACTATGCTTTGTCATTTCCTCAGAAAGCAAACTTTTAAAGTTAGACGTTTTGTGTTGATATCAATTTAGCTAAAAAAATGACCCCTTTCCTTAATTTTCCATTTTACTACGTCCGCAGCAACTTCTAATGTTGATATTTGTATTTTGTGTGTGTTTTTTTAAAAAGCTACTTTTTAAGTACAAATGTATTGTGTTAGCTAACCCATTCGCCTAGTAAAAGGCACCAGCTAGTGGCTAGTAAAGGGTGATAGCCAGTTGTTTAGCAGACAACAACCAGAACACCATAATCCAAAGGGGAGACACCAAAGGACATGTTGACCAGCGGCTTTTAGAGAGGGCTAGCTAGGGCTAAGTACAAGCACTACCTGGCACTTAGCAAACATTGGTAACTACAGTAGCTGCCAACCAAAAGTGCTAGTAATTATTATTTTAACTTGATAAACCGACAGTTAAATACACGCTGCTGGGAACAGTCCCTAGGAAAGGGCACTAGCTAGCAGTTAATAAAGTGTGCTAGCTAGAGGCTGGTAAAGTGTGCTACCTAACAGCTAGCATAAGGCTAGCAACCTTGAATGTTGTATATCATGAATCAATTCTTTCCTTTTTTTCAACCATAAAATAGTGCAAAAACACATTTTCACAAGGACTGCGAGTTTTTATTTTCCCTTTATTTTTTTCCCTGCCATTTTTTTCTCAAACAATGCCTTTTGACCAGTTCAATTAAAAAAAAAAATAACACTGAATAGAAATGAATTTGCTAGTGTATAACATAACCATTTGATCATTCAGAGGTGCCCCCCAAGAAAATCAGAGTAGGGTTGCAGTAAGAATGCCCCTTTTTGGGCACAATATAAAATAGGGGCAAAAGGGGACACAATAAAAACACACCAAATACTTTAAAGAAGCAATCAATGAGGTAAAAACGATTTTTCTTTTTGTCACGTGAAAAGAAAAAAAAAAAAAGCACATGATAAATACAACAAATTTAAAAACAATATTCATAGATCGTGGATAAATCAGGGATCACCAACTTTTTTTGAAGTCTGAGCTATTTTTTTATCACTAAGTAGCGAGAAGGGCTACCAGTTTAGCAGGTATTCCTTAAAAGCATGTGCTATTACTGTTATTAGTATGTTATTACCAGGTTTTAATCATTAGGAGTGGGGTCAAAACACATTTTGCTGAGGCATCCGCTAGCCGTATAGCTTCACTTAAGACACCAGCATCACTTTGATTGTTAATGCTAAATAAGTTAACATTTGATGCCAGGTTTAATGAATTAAAGCACTAGTCCTAAAACTATCATTGTACCACAAGCCCTTAATGGATAGATTTTTCTTTGCAGTTAGCATTACTTTAGCCTTCAATGCTAAAAATGTAGCATTTAACGTTAGTTTCACAGACTTTAAGTCCTAATGCTAGCATTTCTGGAGAATGGCCAGGGGCATAATTGGATAACCTTATTTCTGTGAAACATGAGAGATAATAGAAATGCGGTAATACTGGACTGTCTCAGAAAATTAGAATATTGTGATAAAGTTCTTTATTTTCTGTAATGCAATTAAAAAAACAAAAATGTCATACATTCTGGATTCATTACACATCAACTGAACTATTTCAAGCCTTTTATTATTTGAATATTGCTGATTTTGGCTTACAGCTGAAAAAAACTCAAAAATCCTATCTCAAAATATTAGAATACTTCCTCAGACCAAGTAAAAAAATAATTTTATAACAGCAAAACTAAATCAAACATTTGAAAATGTCCATTGATGCACTCAGTACTTGGTTGGGAATCCTTTTGCACGGATTACTGCATCAATCTGGCGTGGCATGGAGGCAATCAGCCTGTGGCATTGCTGAGGTGTTATTGATGCCCAGGATGCTTCGATAGCGGCCTTCAGCTCATTTGCATTTGTAGGTCTGGTGTCTTTCATCTTCTTCTTAACTATACCCCACAAATTCTCAATGGGGTTCAGGTCAGGGGAATTAGCAGCCCAATCAAGGACAGTGATGCCATGGTCAGTGCACCAGTTACTGGTGGTTTTGGCACTGTGGGCAGGTGCCAGATCATGCTGGAAAATGAAATCCTCATCTCCATAGAGCTTTTCAGTAGATGGAAGCATGTAGTGCTCTAAAATCTCTTGGTACACAGTTGCATTTACTCTGGACTTGATGAAACACAGTGGACCAACACTAGCAGCTGACATGGCTCGCCAAACCATTGCTGATTGTGGGAACTTCACACTGGATTTCAAGCAACTTGGATTTTGCTCCTCTCCAGCCTTTCTCCACACTCTGGCGCCTTGACTTCCAAATGAAATGCAAAACTTGCTTTCGTCTGAAAAGAGGACTTTGGACCACTCTGCAACTGTCCAGTGCTTCTTCTCCATAGCCCAAGTCAGACGCTTCTTCCGTTGTCTTGAGTTCAGAAGTGGCTTGACCATGGGAATACGGCTATTGTAGCCCATTTCCCGGACACGTCTGTGAACTGTGGCTTTTGATTCCTGGACTCCAGCTTCAGCCCACCGTCTTTGAAGCTCCCCCAAATTCTGGAAGCGGCTCTTCTTCACAATTTTGTTAAGGCTGCGGTCATCTCTCTTGGTTGTGCAGCGTTTCCGGCCACATTTTTCCCTTCCAACAGACTTTTTGTGGATATGCTTTGAAACTGCACTCTGTGAACAGCCTGCTCTTTGAGAAATTTCTTTTTGTGTCTTACCCTCCATCAGGAGGGTATCAATGATGGTCCTCTGGACAGCAGTCAGATCAGCAGTCTTCCCCATACTTGTGATTTAGTTTACTGAACCAAGCTGAGTGTTTTTAAGGCTCAGGAAACCCTCGCAAGGTGTTTCGAGTTAATTAGATGATTCAGGTGATTAGTTGAATAGCCTACTTGTATACTTTTTCATGATATTCTAATATTTTGAGATAGGATTTTTGAGTTTTCTTAAGCTGTAAGCCAAATTCAGCAATATTAAAATAATAAAAGGCTTGAAATAGTTCAGTTGATGTGTAATGAATCCAGAATGTATGACATTTTTGTTTTTTTAATTGCATTACAGAAAATAAAGAACTTTATCACAATATTCTAATTTTCTGAGACAGTCCAGTATATTCCAGATTTAGTCCATCATTTTGCTAGAAAATGGCATCGCTTAAGTGGCTAACTTCTATGTAATTTAGCGTCTAATGCCGGTTTCACGCATTCTACAACTAATGTTAGTATTGTGGACATGAGATTTCTCTCCACTGCTAGCATCACTTCAACATTTAATGCTAAAAAGGTAGCAAAGGTAGCATACCAGTTTCACGGAATTTACGTACTAATTCTAGCATTTTTGGGCACGGCCAAGAGCATCATTGGATACATTTATTTAGTGAAACATGGAGTAAAATAGAAATGCTGTCATATATTTCGGATTAAGTCCATAATATCGCTGACACAGCCCCTAGCCCCTATTAACAAATAGCATCACTTGAGCCTTTAAGCTAACTAATAAAACGACTAATGCCAGTCTTATGCACTTTACGACTAATGTTAGCATTGTCGAACCAGCAAATAGCCCTTAATGAATAGATCTCTATCCTCTGCTAGCATTACCTTAAAATTTAATGCTCAAAGTGTAGCAATTAATGCAAATACCAATGCTTGCATTAAGGACATGGTCACTAGTCGTTAAACAATGAATTTATTTTAGTTAAACATGATAGGGGAATTGTTAGAAATGTGCCCATATATTTTGCTTACGCAACCACATTAGCAAAAGGCAGCACTTTAGTGGCTGGCTTTACTTAAGCATTTAATGCCAGTTTCACAATCTTTAAACACTAATAAAGCTAGCATTGTGGACATGGTCACTAACCCTAATAGATAAGTTCCTCTTAGCAGTTAGCAAACAATTTGACATTTCCAGCGTGTTTCATGAAATTGTAAATTCATTTCAGTCACAATAATCATCAGAAATGTGCTAGTTTTTAGGGGGGGATTTGTCCAAAATCTTGCTGACACAGTCACTAGCTGCATGACAAAATACCATTGTTTTAAGGGCTAGCTTCATTTTAGATACTAGCACCATGTTGGTGACCCCTGGGATAGATGTTTTCAATTGGGGTGCAAAAAAGTGTAAATATTGCACAAACGTTTATATTAAATGTGCAAAAAAAGTCCAAGGAACAAAAAAAAACAATCATTGCGTTTGCACAAAAATGTATAATTGCTTTTTTGCATAACAACTAAAAGGCCATGATGGCTCGCATCATCATGTCAAACAAGAGTCACCCTCAAAAATAGTTTTTTAAAATTTAAAATCTCCAAGAGCGCTATGTTAGAAATGAAGCAAAAAGGTTTTGATTGTCGAAAAAAAATCTCCCGTCGTCCTCCAGGGGGCAACATTTAGCAGTGGTCAGTATTTGTTGTGCCATTCGCACTGGCCCACGCTCACCTCCTCGATGTCTAAATTTTTCCTCGATTTGTAGATGAATTCGCCGATGGCCACGAAAACGGAGAGAACCAATCCGGCGGCGAGTACAATGAATATCCCGCCGATGTTTTCCACGCCGAGCGCGCTAGCTTCTTTGCTATCCTCCTCGGGGCAACCGTTGCCACGCCACCATTTCTCCTTCATCATGTGGAGCTTGCCTTCTTCCTGAAGCTGCAGGATGGCGATGGTAACCTTGTCTCTGTAGGGCGAGCCTGACACACAAAAGAGCATTTGCGATCAGGTGAAGGGCGATGCTTATGATGTTTTTATTCAGGGTTCGTACACCTTTTTCATGGCCAAATTCAAACACTTTTTCAGGACTTTCAAAGACAATTTTTTATCTTTCCCAGGACTGTTAAAAGAAGAAATCCAGCGCAGATCAAAATAACTAATCCTTAGTTTTAAACCCCAACTCTAGCCCCAACCTCATTTTATCGTGATATCAAGCTGCCCTTTCTGATCTTGAGCCACAATTTGATTTATTTTGCAAAAAGAAAAAGAAAAAACATATGAGCCACTAAATTTGAGTATTTCTTTGTACCAGAATGGCACAGCTGTGTCCAGCACTACATTATACATACACTAGTGAAAGTTGAGGTTGGGGGTCCGGAGCTTTTTGAACGATTTACTGGGGTCCAGGCCCAGCTTGACTCAGAGGACCACTGCACTAGATGTTCTTGCTCGCCCAATCCTATCTAACACACTGTCTCTTTGTCCATAAATTTCTTGTGCCATGCACAAATTGACGGACATGCCCGTGGATCTTTCCATACTTGGTTCTGTAGTTTCACTGAGTCTGCTTATCATATTTTGTTTTAATAAACCATGCGACACATTTCGACTTAGCTTGAGGGGTTTGTTTTTTTTGCTTTGTTTTCTAATGTCACCTCTTTAACAAAAAGGATCCCAGAAACACACAAATGCAGTAGGACAAAAATATTCAATAAAAACCGAATCAATTGAAACAGCTTTGAATAAAATATATAATTGCCTTGCATTTCAAACTCTATTTTTGAACTGGTAAAGAGAGTTTATAGACACCCTGTATGATCACATCCCTTAAGGAAGACTGCATTTGTTCATTTTTCCAATCTCCTTTTCTATTTTACATGTGGCACACATAATCAATGCTAGAGTTAGGATTATGCGTCAAATTAATGGTAAGGGTTAGGGTTAAGGGTTAGTAGTTGGGGTTAGGATTTAAAGTTTAGACGTAGGGGTTTAGTTTTGGGTTAGGAGTTAGTGCTAGAGGTTAGCATTTTAGTTTGGGATTTAGGCTAGGAATTAGGGTTTGGGTTAGGATGTAGGATATAGAGGTAGGGTTTGGAGTTAGGTTATACATTTTGATTAGGAGTTAGGGTTTTAGATTAGGATTTAGGGTAAGGGTTTCGGGGGTTATGATTAGCCTCAAACTATTATTTATGAGCATTGATGATGTTTAAATTCACAGTGTCTAAAAATACATTTCTTTTTTTTCATTTCATTAGAAAAAACAATACACTTAAACTGAAAAAAGTGTTCAAGAACAAAAAAGTAAAATACAAAAAGCAAAATACAAATTAATCAATATGAGCCCTAACCCGTCATTAAATTAATACATACTTCCAATCTTTTTTGTGTGTGTGACTTCTGTGTTGAGGGTTTTTTATTTTTTATTGACATATATAGAAACCTAAAAGGACAGTGTGTGTTGTTTAGTGGCTCCTATGGATTAAAAAAAAGTATTGCTTTAAATAAGAAGCAAAAATGCATTTTGTACGATGTAAACATTCCTTTAAAATAAGAATAATCATAGGTTGAGAAATTTGTATTTATTTTACATAACATGAGCCTCATCTGGAAGGAGATGACATAACTGTCTGCCGTCTTGCGGCTACTGCTACCTGAAAAACTAAAACCTAACGGGGCTGGGCAAATTATGAGAAGAAAAATGATGTAAATTGGTCACTTTGGTCCGTAGTTTGTATTCTTCCTTGTGCTTTTTAGAACTCATTTTCAGCTGCACTACGCAATACAGAGACATCTAGTGGACAAATAATACACACTGTCCCTTTCACCGGAAAATATACTGAATTTAACTCTGAAAGCTGATAGATGTTGAGGTATTTTTATTTTTATTTAATTTTTTAGCAAACTTTAAGAGAAGTTGCAGTCGACTCACGCACGGGGCCTAAAAATCAGGAATTAGGACGCCCACCTATAGGGGTGCCGACGCCGTATCCCTTGGAATCGATGAGTCCGCCGATCTGCGTGAGGTTACAGTTGCGCTGGCTGATGTACTCGATGCTGGTGGACTCCATCAGGAGGGCGTAGTCGGTGGTCAGAACCCTCTGGATTCCCTCGCGGTTGTTTTTCACCAGGGCCGTGTTCTTACGGCTGCTCATGAAGGCCCACATTTTCTCATAGGTGGAGATCTTGGATTTCTGCAATCAGGAAAGTGATTAGTTTATAAATTGATAGACACTCAAAAAAGGAGAGAATACATCAATGAATTTTGAACTTGCAAAAGCAGGAAAGCAGGGTTCCCACAGATCCTTAAAAAGTCTTAAAAAACATTTAATTCATTGTTCTAAAAATTGGGCCTTGATTGGCATTAAAATGTATTGAATCCCATTTTTGAAAGTCTTAAAAATGTGTAGGTATTGCTGTAATAAGATTTAGTAACATTTATCTTTTTTTTCACCGATATACTTTCGGGGCAACATCGCGTGACCAATATAATGGGACTGTGAAAACGATGATGTGGTTTCAGTCGGGCCTGTCAGAGCAGACGATGTGTTAAGTTACGATCCAACAATGACTCGTGATAAGTAACGTTCGAGAAGTAGAGACCTTAATTTATGTGGCAATTATTATTACATTAGAGGTTTTAGAGAATCTTGAAACAACAAGAGAAATTGCTCATACGTAACTTAAGTTTGGCAAACTGTTTTACGTACATTTACAGTAGACCGCAGGGATACAGCGATTTTTTATTTTTTTGCATTTTTATGGCATTTTCCCTATTATCAAGAACAAATTATTTTCCGTGTCCCAAAAACATCCAAGTTTCAAACTTAGTATTATTCATGCATATGACGAGTAACGCCCCTAAAATATAAAATACGGGTCTGCTATTGGTTTGCCTCCCGGCATCATAGAAATGCCGTTATGCTATTGGCTGAACTTCCTCCCACAATGACTTTCTCTCTCGTCATAGTGATTTGTAACGACTGTAAGTCAGTGACAAAATACTGTATTTTTTTGCAATGGGCGCCAATGCTTACAGTGATGCCAAAGGAAAAAGTAGAAAGATAATAACCATAGAAAAAAGACTTTCAACTATCAAAAATTACAAGCAGTTCACATGCATAACTACCTTCTCTAAATTGCATGGCCGTATCTAATCGACAATTTCGACTATCATTCAAAATAAGAAAGCGATTGAAGCAAGTAAATCTTCTAACGTTAGTTTCATATTTAATCCTCCTATGACGTCCCCTCCCTCTCTTTACATCCACCTGTTACTCCACTAGAACAGCTAAAGTCCCATCACATCAAAGGTAAATCGAATGTAATTTTTCCTGTACATATACATTTATATACAATGTTATTTAATTATTTATACATATTTTACACATAATTAGTACGTACTATATACTTTTTTGTCATTTTTTTAAGTTTTTTCGGTTGTTGTTTTTCCTGGGGTGCTAAGGGTTCAGAACTAATTACCATAGTTTTTATTCCCCACTATACGGCCATTTCACTTTGTGATTCCCACCTCAGAAAGTATTTACAGTGGAACCTCGGTTTTCGAACGCCTCTCAGTTCGAACAAATCGGTTCTCGACCAAAAATTTCCAGAAATTCTTGCTTCGCTTTTCGTTCGAACGTCGGTACGCTAGGGTGCGATGCTGAGCGGCGTACGGGTGTAGATTGCCCCCACCCCTCGAGAAGAACTGTTTTCACGGCAACGCGCACTCCTTCTCTGTTTTCGTTTTTCAAAAGCGGTGAAGGGAGTGTTTTAACTCCTAATTATGCCTCGGAAGAAGGTTGGTGCAAGCAGCAAAGTTGCTACAGGTGAAAAAAGAGGAGTAGTACGTACAACTATTGCATTTAAGAAAGAAATAATAGCAAAATATGAAGAAGGTGTGCGAGTTTCCGTTCTTTCAGGAATACAGCATGGCTTCTGCAGACAACCGCCAAGGTAAGAAATCCTACTCATAATTCTTTTCTTTATCCTTTAACTGCTCACCACTTGTTGTGGAGACCCGGGTGCTAAATGATATATAAACGACCTGATTTTTTCATTTTTACACGTTCATGTTAGCGTAATCTTTTGTACGGAAGATTACGCTAACGCAAACGTACGATTAGCCTGGGTTAGCTTCATGTTTACTTTCGTGGTAAACATTTAGGGTGTTGGAACGGATTAAAACAATTTTACATTACTTTTAATGGGAAAAAACGACTTTGGTGATCGTACAAATCGTTTTTTGTACAAAGAAATAGAACAGATTATGGTTGAGAACCGAGGTTCCACTGTATGCTGTTTCCTGAGAGAAAAAGTGGACCACAATGCTTGCCTTAAAAAAAGTCATGGTGGAGCCGTCCCTGACGGCGCCATATTCGATTTTGGTCTGTTTGGCCAAATCGTCGGCCGAGTCAATGGGTGAGTCCATCCTCTCCACTGTTAGGAAGGCAGCCAAGTTGGCGGTGTATGACGATATAATGATTAAGGTAAAGAACCACCAAATTCCGCCAACAATCCTGGTTGACAGCGCCTTGGGCATCAGTTCCGATCCTGAAAGGACAAGGTACACGTCAACAAAAAATGGCACAAAAATGTTACAAAAATAGCACACAAAAATGTTAAAAGTTACAAAAAATGTCGTAAAACGGCACGAGAACATTACAAAAATGCTGCAAACAGCACAAAAATATCGGAAAATGTCACGAAAACGTCACAAAAACGCCCCAAAAAATGACATAAAAACGCAGTTGAAACGTTACAAAAACACCGCAATAACATTACAAGACAGCACAAAGATACTGCAAAACGTCACAAAAAGGCCTCAAAATGTCACAAAGGCAGCACAAAAACGCCTCCTATATGTCACAAAAATCACTCGAAAATGGCACAAAAACGTAACAAAATTGCTGCAAACATCAAAGAGATATTGCAAAATGTCCCTTTCATGTCTCGCAGTTGTCACAAAAACATCACCAAAATGTCCCCAAATTGCAAGTAAATGACACAAAAAACCTGCAAAGACATCAGAAAAAACGCCATAAAATGTCATTAAACTGCAGTCAAAACTAGTGATGGCAAAATAAAGTCCCATAAATTAGATGTATGATCGGGCCTAGAAAAATTCCGCCCGACCTTACCCGAGTCGCGGTTATGTAAACCCGAACACGCCCAAACCCGATGAATTAACTTGATTTGATTACCGAGCCCGAAATAAACCCGAAGCTTTAATTTGCCGCCAAGATAAACACGAAGCTTTACTTTAGCTGTGCTTACTTTGGCTGTGCGTACTTCGGCGCCGAACTGTGCGTTTTGGCTGAACTACGCAGTTTGTGGTTTACTTGGGGCCGAGTCCCTTAAATGGCATTGCTAGTGCAGTGCAAAATGAACGGTTCGGCGCCGAAGTTCACATTTTAGTGTGAATGTGTTCTTGACTCTAGCCACCTTCCCACTAGGGGGGTATGGCTCCGGTATACTGGACTGTCTCAGAAAATTAGAATATTGTGATAAAGTTCTTTATTTTCTGTAATGCAATTAAAAAAACAAAAATGTCATACATTCTGGATTCATTACACATCAACTGAACTATTTCAAGCCTTTTATTATTTTAATATTGCTGAATTTGGCTTACAGCTTAAGAAAACTCAAAAATCCTATCTCAAAATATTAGAATATCATGAAAAAGTATACAAGTAGGCTATTCAACTAATCACCTGAATCATCTAATTAACTCGAAACACCTTGCGAGGGTTTCCTGAGCCTTAAAAACACTCAGCTTGGTTCAGTAAAATAAATCACTGCTGATCTGACTGCTGTCCAGAGGACCATCATTGATACCCTCCATCAGGAGGGTAAGACACAAAAAGAAATTTCTCAAAGAGCAGGCTGTTCACAGAGTGCAGTTTCAAAGCATATCCACAAAAAGTCTGTCGGAAGGGAAAAATGTGGCCGGAAACGCTGCACAACCAAGAGAGATGACCGCAGCCTTAACAAAATTGTGAAGAAGAGCCGCTTCCAGAATTTGAGGGAGCTTCAAAGACAGTGGGCTGAAGCTGGAGTCCAGGTATCAAAAGCCACAGTTCACAGACGTGTCCGGGAAATGGGCTACAATAGCCGTATTCCCATGGTCAAGCCACTTCTGAACTCAAGACAACGGAAGAAGCGTCTGACTTGGGCTATGGAGAAGAAGCACTGGACAGTTGCAGAGTGGTCCAAAGTCCTCTTTTCAGACGAAAGCAAGTTTTGCATTTCATTTGGAAGTCAAGGCGCCAGAGTCTGGAGAAAGGCTGGAGAAGAGCAAAATCCAAGTTGCTTGAAATCCAGTGTGAAGTTCCGACAGTCAGCAATGGTTTGGGGAGCCATGTCAGCTGCTGGTGTTGGTCCACTGTGTTTCATCAAGTCCAGAGTAAATGCAACTGTGTACCAAGAGATTTTAGAGCACTACATGCTTCCATCTGCTGAAAAGCTCTATGGAGATGAGTATTTCATTTTCCAGCATGATCTGGCACCTGCCCACAGTGCCAAAACCACCAGTAACTGGTGCACTGACCATGGCATCACTGTCCTTGATTGGCCTGCTAATTCCCCTGACCTGAACCCCATCGAGAATTTGTGGGGTATAGTTAAGAAGAAGATGAAAGACACCAGACCTACAAATGCAAATGAGCTGAAGGCCGCTATCGAAGCATCCTGGGCATCAATAACACCTCAGCAATGCCACAGGCTGATTGCCTCCATGCCACGCCGGATTGATGCAGTAATCCGTGCAAAAGGATTCCCAACCAAGTACTGAGTGCATCAATGGACATTTTCAAATGTTTGATTTAGTTTTGCTGTTATAAAATTATTTTTTTACTTGGTCTGAGGAAGTATTCTAATATTTTGAGATAGGATTTTTGAGTTTTTTTCAGCTGTAAGCCAAAATCAGCAATATTCAAATAAGGCTTGAAATAGTTCAGTTGATGTGTAATGAATCCAGAATGTATGACATTTTTGTTTTTTTTAATTGCATTACAGAAAATAAAGATCTTTATCACAATATTCTAATTTTCTGAGACAGTCCAGTATATATATATATATATATATATATATATATATATATTATACATATTCTAAGGCAGAGGGCCGCATGTTCTGCATGATTTTTGAGGTTTCTCTGATCCAATACAGGTGATTCCAATCACCAGTATCGTTAACGAGCACTTGCTAGCTTGCTAACGAGGTTATAATTTGTATCACCTGAGTTAAAGAAGAGCAAACTTCAAAATCTGGCAGGACATGCGGCCCTCCAGGACCGGAGTGCCCAGGTCTGTTCTAAGGGATGGGCAGGGCACCCGTATGATGCGGCAGGGGTAAACCAGTGAAAGCTGTCGGGCCCTGCTGTTGAACAGAAGAGTGTGTTGTGTCACCCTGACCCGATTGACATCGTCGCTTTCTTGTGTCCCGTTTCATCTGGAGGGACGAAAGCATGACCAACTTGGGTGCCGAGGTGCTTAGCTTGTTTGGGTGTTTGGGCATTTGGGCTGGCCATGGACCAAAAAGTTTTGTGTGTGTTTTTTGCTACTTTTCCCCTTTTTTATTTTCTTTTGTGTGTGTTTGTCTTGCTGGCGGTCACCCCTCTCGAGGGATACGACCAGGGTAGGTGGGTAGCTGGGTAGCTGGGTAGGGTTATTTTTTTGTGTTTTTTGCTTCTTATTCCCTTTTCTTTGTTTTTGTGAATGTGTTTGTCTTGCTGTCGGTCACCCCTCTCGAAGGATATGACCAGGGTCGATTATATATATATATATATATATATATATTTATTTATTTATTTTTTTACATAAGTTGTTCTATGTTACATATTTTGTATATTCTAGTGAAAATGCTAAATAGGTAGGTAAAATAAAGTGCTTATTCTTTTTTATTTAACTCATTCAGATTCAGATTCAGATTCAGATCTACTTTATTGTCATTCTAGTACACGTGTATACAGAACGAAATGTCGATACATCTGACCCGCACAGTTCCCTCGAATGTACAGATATAAGTAAAAGTTGTATTGTATTATGGCTACGTATATTATTTTACCATAAGAGGAGTAGCTAACCAGATGTGCAAAATGGGCATTCAGGTTAACAAGTCAGGTAAACAGTAACATTAACACTGTAACAATAACGCTGTAAGTACAATAGTGCAGAGAGCAAATGTGCAAGGAGTGGCAAGCTATAAAGAACTGCCAGTAGTGCAAAAAGTCAGATTAGCAGCCGTTAAGATTTAGGTTAACTATATGTTAGATTGACCATTTAACAGTCTAATGGCCAGGGGGACTAGACTACTGCGGAACCTGGTGGTCCTGCACCGCACACTGCAGTACCTCTTCCCAGAGGCTAGCAGAGTGAACAGTCCATGATGGGGGTGAGAGGGGTCCCCGATAATGTTCTTAGCATGGGATAGGCAGCGCTTCTGGCCAATGTCCTGAATGGAGGGAAGTGTAGTCCCGATTATTTTCTCTGCTGTCCTCGTTACCCTCCTCACACTACCCCAGTCGGTAGCGCTGCAGCCTCCACACCACACAGAGATACAGATAATGTCAGACGTTTTTGGATTACAACCAACAAGGTTTTAAATCCCAGCTCAAAAAATTTTGCTACATTACTCTCAAACCGATAAATCATTTTTCTGAATCAATCACGTGGTAACTCTTGCTTTGCGGGGTTTCCAACGCCACCGCTTACATTATCAACACACACCTCGACTTAAATACTCAGCACACACTTCAGGAATTCTAACTTAAAAGCACATCACTAATCAAAACGTCACAAAAAGTCCGCAAAAACATGACTGGCACAGCGGCATTAAAAGGCCTCAAAATGTCAAGAAAACGTCACGGAAAGGGCATAAAACAAAATGACAAAAAAGTGCAGCAATATGACACCTAAACGGCACCAAAATCTCTGAGAATAATTACAAAAACAACACAAAAATGTGACAAAATGTCCCAAGAAAGCACTAAATCCCTTCAAAAAGTGCAGCCAGTACTATACCTTGCTGCATAAGCGCTCCCACTCCGAACCACACACTGTTGATAAGTGTGAAATTGTTTTCCACCACGTCCGAGTCCGGGTTGCAGGGGTGGGGGTTGTACCACTCGTACGGGGTGAACCTGCAAAAGAAAGTTGACAAGATTTTGAAAAAGCTCACGGTTCACGGATCCCTTAACCGCATGCGTCGTCTGGCCACCAATGAGGACGCAACTAAAAAGCTACAGGTGCAAAAAAAAAAGGTCAAAAATGAGCAAAAGTGGATTTTCAAAAATAAAACATAAATAAGGCTTCCCAAAAAACAATCTTGTGATGAGCCATGTTAAAAGTTAAGCGAGTCTTTGGACGTTTGCTTTCATTCGGGGCAAGTTTGTGCATGACGTGGCTGCCTTTTTTTTTACACAGAAGGAAAGAGATAGGGGACTTTAACTGTCAAAATGGGAGCTTAAACTAACAACATTTTCTTGAAAATTCATTTGTCACTCTGCTTTCACGTTCTTCTTGGCCTCTAGTCGGACTTATGCTAATGTTCACATGCTAACACTACAAAGCCCAAATCTACTACTGTTCAGCAGTTTCAAATAAACTATTTTTTGTAGGTGCATGTTTTAGTCCGGAAAACACAGAATGTGAAGTCGGTGCCAAATAAACGTTTTGAATTATTGCTGTTATTTATTTACAGTAGTTAAATTTAAAAGAATCTCACTTGCAAAGATTGCCATGCCCTACTTTACTCACCTCTTTATATTTTTAATAATAATCTTGATCGTCGATGATGATGGCCATGCAACTTGGCGAGTATAGCGGTTTGTGTGCTTTAGTTATAATTCTAGATAATTCCAAGCTTTGTTACCATGGTTATCTTTTTTTTTTGCTGTGTTTCCGTGGTTGTAATATTTTTGCTTTGTTTCAAATTTTATTGATATTTGCTTTCCCCATTAGCATCTCTGCAAATCTTGGAACTCATAGCTAAACATACTCAAGTGTGTTATGAGAGTTCACGCACAAACACCAAAAACGTTTGGGGCAGGCGCAATAATTTGTTGTTGATGTTGTATAGTGGTGGAAATGCTGTAACGAGGGGCTGAAAAATAATTTTAATCCACACCGTAATGTGACAAGTGGTAAGGTGGGACTGTTGTATCCCGGGGTGAAGAGGCTCAGCACATCTAAATCTATGTCTTATTGATATTAGATTGCTAATAATCTTATTCGTGATCCCAATCTTAACCTGATTTGTCTCTGTAAAACCTGATTTAAACCGAATGAGTTTTTACAGCTTCTCCCCCTAATTATGAGAGATCTCATGTGGCACGCTCTTTGAAGAAGGGTGGTGATGTTGCGCTTATTTCTGAAGATTCACTAAATTTACACTAATAAATATGAGGTGTTTAAGGCTCTCATGATATGGTCCTTCTCAGAGAGGCTTTTAAATAAGAGCACATTGTAAAGAGCTTTGGGAGGTCTTCATTGACTTGAAAAGCGCTGTATAAATGCAGACCATTTACCATTTACAAGAAAGTTTTATGCGTAATCCTGATTTTGGCTGACCTGCACTGGCTCCATGTCAGTTTAAGATGTGAGGTTAAGGTTCTTTTGGTATTATACAAAATGATGGAGTTCCCCTCTCATATTTCTCAGATTTTCCCCTTTGTTCCTGCTCGGGCCCTTTGCTTGGAAAATGCTAGTCTATAAGTGATCCCAAGAGCCAAGAAGAAATCGGCATGTCAAGAGCGTTGTCCATTTGGGCAACGGTGCTGTGGAATGCTCTGCCCTGTGAGATTCAATGTGGAACCTCAGTGGAGGTGTTTAAATTGAGGCTTAAAACACACTTATATTCAGCAGCATATGAATGATGTTGACCACGGGAAGCTGTCAACCGGACATTCTGTTATTTTCTATGATGCATGTTGATGATGTCTGTATTGTCTGTTGATGCCCTTGCAACATCCATTGCAGCCTGGTCATCCTGGAAGGGGGATTATCTCATGTGTGGCCCCTTCTCAAGCAGGGGCAATTTTATGTTCAGGGCTGTGGTTGGTTAAATACATTTTTTAAATTTATCTCAAAGTTATAGAGTATGTCAAAATAAATTATGGCAACATTTTAATTAAAGTATTTCGCAAAAGGCTTTTTATTTCAAAAGGCCGATTTTATCAAAAAAATGTTCGTTTTTGACATATTTTTATCATTTGATTGTTTTGTTTTATGCCCATTTTTATTCGTTGAATGTTCCTTTTTTGATAGAATTATGACGCTCTTGGGTATCCATACTCTCACTGTTATACACCGGAGACTCCACAGACTCCACCGCTATGCCACAAGTATAACTATCCAAGCGAAAGGGATTGGGATGGGGGGCGAAAGCGGTGCTAGGAATCAAATGGACTGAAACATTTCGGAGCAGTGGAGTTTTTTAGATGCTGCGTTGTTAACATTTTTGTTTTGTTTACCTTTATAATAATTTAGCTAGATATTTTCATTAAATTTCAGCCTATCTTGACCTTATTAAGGAAAAGAGAGTTTCAAAAATACTACAGTTTTTGGGTGTGCTTGGGTTAAATTTAGGGGTGCTTGAGCAACCCCCAAAACGGGCTGGTTCCACCCATGTTCTCAAGATTCCTTAATTTCTTCATGCTGAGGTTGTTTAGTTTCTTCTTGCTCTCATGTAGATTTTAATGTAACGATAGTCTGTTGTCTGTACAGCCCTTTGAGACTTTTTGTAGTTAAGGACTATACAAATAACATGACTTGATTTGACTTGTCTTTGGTCATTTATTCCGATTTTGCTGTTTTAGTGTTTTGGCCAATTGTAACACATTTTTGGTCTCGGCCCCAATGTTTCGTTTTGGTTCATACCTCAAAAACAGACACACTAAAGAAAAGAGGTTAAGTTCTTGATGACGTGGTGCGGAGACAATAAGCACCTGGTAAATGTCAGCAAGACCAAGAAAGTCGTCGTTAACTTTCAGAGAGGGCAAACCTGCTACCCCCCACTGACCATCGACAGGGGTGCACATCAGTTAAGACCTCTCCTGGACCACCAACACTACATCCCTGACCAAAAATCAAAACAGCGCCTTATCTTCCTGCGCAAACTAGAAAGCAAGTGTTCGGCCACCCATCCTGACTACATTCTACCGAGAAACCATCAAAAGCCTCATCTCCAGCTGCATTGCTGTTTGGGGTGATATCTGCATAATAGGAAAGCCCTACAGTGCATTGTGAGGACAGCTGAGGGGATAATTGTGGTATCACTTCCCTCCCTACAAGACATCTCTTCACCCGTCTTACCCACAGAGCTATCTCTATTGCCAGCAACGCAACCCATACTGTATGTTCAGCCTCCTGCCCTCGGGGAAGAGATACAGCCTTTTCTCCTGCACTTCTAGAGTCACTAACAGTTTAATCCACCAGGTAGTGAGACGACTGAACTCTCTCACAGCGGTAAGAAAAAAACGAACACTCAGGACTACATATCAACTTGACACACCTGATTGTGTTTATATTTTAATTATTTTATCCAATACCATTTTACAATGTTTACCTTTATTTATAATACTGCCACTATTGTTGCTGTTTGGAACTTATTACTCTATGTTGTGTCTAATATGTCAATTGTTTTACTTCAGTGCCAGCCAAAAGGTAATTTGCACTTTTATTAAGTATTACCGGTATCTTAAATTAGGATTGCTCTGTAAATCTGCACTTTATTTTTGTCAATGTTTACGCATGGGAGAGTGCAATGCTGCAGTGGCTAATCGGAAAGAACGGGAGATATCCCAAAGGGCCGTCTCATGTCAAATTGAAGTTTGGGCTGGATGGATGAGAAAAATAATTTGAACATGAATCTGTCACTTGCACACTCTAACCTTACTTGTGCATTCATTCTCTAGTCAGCTATTTGGCCACATTCAGCGTAGCCCCAACGTAACAGATAAACTATGTTTTACCATATGGGGGAATTCCCTCCCCCAAATTTTAAGTTGGTTTGGCCTACCACCATTATTCCTTTCTGTAGCAGTAAAATGAACACAGAACAGCACGAATGATATAATGGAGAGCAGAAAGGTGCTAGTTGAAGCCGAAAAAGCCAGGAAAAGAAATAGAAACATGTTAAAAGAAGACTATTATCATTCATTTCACTCCTCTTGCACTATTTGCCTGTCATCTGTGTGTCTATGCAGAATTTAGTCAAAATAATAAGCAAATAAGCTCGTATTAATGGGAATCCTGTCTCTTTTTCGAGAAATGGCTCTTCTGGCTCAGTTTACTGGCTCCCAAAAGCTTCTTCAGGTGTTTTATGTTGCTTTTATCCATCTAGCACAAATTACTATGTAACATTATGAACAAAATTACTTTTGGGAGACAAAACAAATGAATATAAAAAGGGCAATGAGAAAAAAAAAAAGAAAACAAAAAAAAAGGTAGCAATAAGAATTAATAAAAAAGAAATAATAGGCTAGAAAAATCAAGAGAAAACAATGAAAATGATAAAAAAATGAAGGAAAAGCAGGAAAAAAAAAGAAGCAAAGAAACAGGTCCTCTTACAATACTCCCTCCTCACAGATGCCTACCGTGTCACTGGGCTGGGACATAAGTTCATATTAAACCTTTCTTGTACTCCAGTTGCATGTGAGTTGTGGTCAAAGCGGCGCCGCTATCGAGCGGCTGCCTTTCCAGCAGCTCCCCTGTTATCTCTCACTTTTTGTGATTTTTTGTTTTATTGTCTGCTTCTATCTTCGGTGTTTTTCTTCCCGTTTTGACAACTACACTATGGATTTTTCTCTGATAGAGTGATTGAAACAGATAGTTATTTGTCACAAAAAACATTCATGAGGTTTGGTTCTTTTATGACTTTTAATGGGTTACAGAAAAGGGGATCAAATCTGCAGGGTCAAAAATACATACAGCAGTGCTACTATTTGGTAACATGTCCCTTGGCCATTTTCACTTCAATTAGGCGCTTTTGGTAGCCATCCAGAAGCTCCTGGTTGAATAACAAAAAGTTAAGAGGCCATCCTATGAAGCTCATTTCACTGACAACACTTTCTAAGTCACCAAAATTGTTAATTTGTGATGCTGTATGTATATGTTTGACCCAGCAGATTGTGGTGTCGTGTAATACACTCCCCTTCCTGCGGTGCCGCTGTATACTAATGCGCAGCCTTGTACTTGTGCTTGAGAAATACCGAGGAAGAAATTAAGTAAACACTCTATGAATGTACCGTCCGTGCCTGTCTCTGAATCCTACTACAACCCTACTACATACACAACATATTGGCGACGAGGATGACTTGGATCGGAATCTCACAACCCCTTGCTTTGCTTGAAACCCCGGGTGAGCCTACGATGTTGTACACCACGTGGATTCAGATGTTCGAAAATTACCTGCTAGCATTGACTGCTAACGAAATGCTTGACAAACGAAAACGCGCACTACTGCTGCACTGTTTAGGCACAGAAGGGCAGAGAATTTTTCTTTCCCTTCCCGACACTGGCACTTCTTACAAATCCGCCTGTGATGCGCTAGAAACTTTCTTTGTACCGAAGATTAATGTCGTTGCTCAGCGTACCAAGTTCCGTCGGCGTGCTCAGAGACCAGGCGAGACCACCGCCCAGTTCATTGCCGCATTGAGGGAATGAATTGCGATCTGTGACTTTGACACGTTTGCTGATAATATGATTAGGGATCAATTCATTGAGAAGATGTCCTCTTCGAGAATCAGAGAACGCTTGCTGTTGGAAACGGACTTAAAACTTGACAAAGCGATCGCTATTGCTACACAAATCGAATCCGCTATGTCAGAAGCTAATGCTATTGCTCCTGTGCACGTGCCCGGCCATTCCTGTGAAGCTTGTGCAACAAAGAGATAAAAGGAATCAGAGCAGTACGCATACACAGCGCTCGAGAGATAAAAGGAATCAACACAAAACCTGCTACCGTTGTGGCTCCAACTCTCATCTAGCAAATGACCCCAAATGCCCTGCTAAAAATGCAAAATGCAACCAATGTGAAAAAATTGGAAATTTTAGTAAAGTGTGCCGCAGCGAAATTCCTACTCGATCACTGAGAGAAGTTACTGTCCCAGAACTTACTGTGTGTCATGTAGCCCCTACAGCTGCAGTCCCAAAGCGCCTTACGTGTACAGTTGCTCTCCATGCGAATGATGAACAGTCTATTACTACTGACCTGCTTGTGGACACTGGTTCAGCAGTCTCAATTCTGCCAGAGAGAATTTACAGACAATCATTCATGCACTTGCCTCTCTCAAAGCCTACTGTACGTCTGGTGACCTACATGAAGAAGCCAATTCCAGTGTTGGGCTGTCTTCAACTTACTGCTACATACTGCAACCAGAGTGCACATACTGACTTATACATAGTTCCTGACGGTACTCCACTACTGGGAATAGACCTGTTCACTGCACTTCGCCTCCACATACAAGATGGGCAGATTAAAACACCTGCTGCATCGGAGATGAGTCACTCTGTCAACACTACAAATGTTTTAGGCGTTGCTACAGGTTTTATACACAAAGTTAAAGTGCGTGCAGACGTCCCTCCAGTCCAGCAAAAGCTACGCAGACTCCCATATGCCGTGCGTGACAAGGTGTCGGAGGAGCTGACAAAACTGGAAACTGATGGCGTCATCGAGAGAGTCGACGCGTCTGCCTGGGTGTCGCCTCTGGTGGTTGTGAGCAAGAAAACAGGTGGCCTTCGTGTGTGTGTGGACTTACGTGAACCAAACAAGGCTGTGGTGATCGACAGTCACCCGCTGCCACACATTGAGGAGGTGTTCACTGAGCTCCGTGGCGCTACAATGTTTTCCACGATTGACCTACAAAATGCATACCACCAAGTGCAGCTACATCCAAGCAGCAGAGATCTTACAGCGTTTATAACACAAGATGGACTGTTTCGTTTCACACGAGTGCCTTTTGGCCTGGCATCAGCACCCAGTGTCTTTCAATGCATGATGTCTCAGATCCTGGCTGGTGGTCAAAAGGGTGTATAGTGCTATTTGGACGACATCATTGTCAGTGGGGAGACGCCTGAAATACATGACGCCAGATTGAACGCCGTCCTCAAACGTTTACAGGAGAGTGGGCTGAAGCTCAATGCTGCAAAATGCCACTTCAGAAAAACAGAGTTGTCCTTCCTTGGGCATCTCATCTCTGCCTCTGGTCTACATCCAGATCCTGGTCATGTACGGGCTGTGGTTGAAGCTCCCCCTCCACACGACGCTCAATCTCTGCGATCTTTCCTAGGCCTGACTGCGTGGTACTCAAAGTTCATCCCCAACTACGCCATGCTTGTGGAACCTCTCCGTGCTCTACTCATACAGTCTGCTACATTTCACTGGTTTGAAGAGGCGCAAGCGAACTTTTCCAAAGTGAAGGAGATCATCACTACTAGCTCTGCACTCGCCTTGTTCGACCCTTCCCTGCCAACTGTCGTGACAACAGATGCATCAGACTATGGCATCGGTGCTGCGTTGACACAAATGAAAGGTGACATAGAACAGACCATTGTATTTGCTTCCAGGACGCTGACTGCATGCGAGCGAAATTACTCAACAGTCAAAAAAGAGGCTTTGGCATGCGTCTGGGCGACTGAAAAGTGGCGTACTTATCTCTGGGGCCGTCACTTCACTTTACGGACTGATCATAGCCCTTTGACCACTCTACTCACAACCAAAGGCCTTGGACGTGCAGGCATGAGAATAGCTCGCTGGTCTGCTCGACTGATGTGTTTTAACTACACAATCGAATACAAACCGGGACATGAGATTGTTACTGCAGATTGCTTGTCACGTTTGCCTCTCCCCATCACAGACGACCACGAGGAGATGGAGTTGGAGATGGTGACTGCTGTGTCTCCTGACTTTGCTGCAGTCACTGATGATGAGCTCTTCAGTGCGTGTGAGGAAAGTCCAGTGCTACAGAAGGTGCGACACGACATGCAGAAGTGATGGCCTCGTACTGCAAAAGGCCTTGACCCCCTCATCGTGCCATACTTCCGTGTGCAAAATGAGCTTGCCTTGCAGAACAGTGTCATTGTGCGTGGCACTCATCGTGTTGTGATACCACAACAGTTACAGGAAAAAATGATCCAACTTGCTCATGCTACACACCAAGGGATCGTCCGCACAAAACAAAGACTGAGAGACTTGTACTGGTGGCCTGGAATGGATTCTCACGTTGAGCTCGCCATCAAATCATGCACCACCTGCTTGCAGCATGACAAAACCGCAACCACACGTACTGCCCCATTACAGCCTGTGCCTACCCCAACTGCTGCCTGGGAAAAGGTTGCTGTGGACATTGTTGGTCCTATTCACTCTGCGCCTGCTGATTGCCGCTTCGCCATCATCCTCATTGACTATTACAGACGATGGCCAGAGATTGCCTTCTGCTCAAATGTTACTTCTCAGATTCAGATTCAGATTCAGATCTACTTTATTGTCATTCTAGTACACGTGTATACAGAACGAAATGTCGATACATCTGACCCGCACAGTTTCCTCGAATGTACAGATATAAGTAAAAGTTGTATTGTATTATGGCTACGTATAGTATTTTACCATAGTGCCGATAGTGCAAGAGGAGTAGCTAAACAGATGTGCAAAATGGGCATTCAGGTTAACAAGTCAGGTAAACAGTAACATTAACACTGTAACAATAACTCTGTAAGTACAATAGTGCAGAGAGCAAATGAGCAAGGAGTGGCAAGCTATAAAGAACTGCCAGTAGTGCAAAAGTCAGATTAGCAGCCGTTTAGATTTAGGTTAACTATATGTTAGATTGACCATTTAACAGTCTAATGGCCAGGGGGACTAGACTACTGCGGAACCTGGTGGTCCTGCACCGCACACTGCAGTACCTCTTCCCAGAGGCTAGCAGAGTGAACAGTCCATGATGGGGGTGAGAGGGGTCCCCGATAATGTTCTTAGCATGGGATAGGCAGCGCTTCTGGCCAATGTCCTGAATGGAGGGAAGTGTAGTCCCGATTATTTTCTCTGCTGTCCTCGTTACCCTCCTCACACTACCCCAGTCGGTAGCGCTGCAGCCTCCACACCACACAGAGATACAGCTGGTCAGGATACTCTCTATGGTGCCCCTGTAGAATGTGATGAGGGAGGGTGGGGGCATGTGGGCTCTCCTCATCCTCCGCAGGAAGTACAGGCGCTGCTGTGCCCTCTTAACCAGTGATGCAGTGTTCACGGACCAGGTGAGTTTGTTTGTAATGTGCACCCCTAGGAACTTGATACTGCTGACAACCTCCACAGCCTTGTTGTTGATGCAAAGTGGGGCATGGTTGGGCTGGTTTTTCCTAAAGTCGACAATGATCTCTTTAGTTTTGTCAACATTCAGGACCAGGCTGTTGTCCCTTCACCAGGCCACCAACTGCTCCACCTCCTCTCTGTAGGCCAGGTCGTTGTCGTCCCTGATGAGGCCCACCACTGTTGTGTCGTCAGCATACTTCACGATGTGGTTTGTGGTGGACCTAGGGGCGCAGTCGTGTGTCATCAAGGTGAACAGCAAGGGGCTCAGGACACAGCCTTGGGGGGAGCCCGTGCTGAGGTAGATGACATCTGAGATGTTCTGACCTATCCGCACTGATTGGGGTCTGTCACTGAGGAAGTCCAGCAGCCAGTTCCGCAGGGGGGTGTTGAAACCCAGGAGTCTCATTTTGTCTACCAGATGTTGTGGGATGATGGTGTTGAATGCTGAACTGAAGTCCAGGAACAGCATCCGCACATGGGTGTTCTTCTGCTCTAGGTGTGTCAGGCTCAGGTGAAGCGCAGAGGAGATGGCATCCCTGGTGGAGCGGTTTGTCCGGTAGGCAAACTGAAAGGGGTCGAATGAGGAGGGGAGACTGGAGGTGATGTGCTCTTTAACCAGTCTCTCAAAGCACTTCATTACGATAGGAGTCAGTGCAACGGGCCGGTAATCGTTGAATGATAAGATCTGGGGTTTCTTTGGCACAGGGATGATGTTGGCAATTTTGAAGCACTTTGGCTTGGTCTAGCGAGGTGTTGAAAATGTCTGTTAGTTATGACTTTTCTTTCCATTGTGTTTAGCAGAGAAGGTAATCCACAGGAAATTGTTACTAACAATGGCCCTCAGTTCGTGTCGACCGAGTTTGAAGCATTCCTTAGTGACAGGAACATCACACACCGTCGCAGCTCTGTGTACTACCCACAGGCCAACAGTGAAATTGAGCATTTCAACAGAGTCTTCAAGGACTGTCTACAAACAGCCAACATCGAAGGTAAACCACTGAAAGCCTTCTTCACTGAGTTTTTACACACTTACAGAGCCACACCACATGCAGTGACTTCAGTATCCCCCGCTGAACTGTTGCATGGTAGACCACTGAATACAAAGCTTCACATTACAGGTCTTCACTCCATGCGCCCCACTGCTGACAAAGGCAACATGCTACAAAACATACAAAACAAACAACGGAAGTCAAAACAATACACCGACAAACGTCGCGGTGCAAAATCACCCAGCTTCCAGATTGGCTCTGCAGGTTCGCATCCGCAAACCTGGAATCATTGCCAAAGGACACTCAAAGTTCACCAAGCCACTGACAGTGGTAGCCCAAAAGGGTCCAGCCACTTATCTGCTGTCTGATGGAAAGGTGTGGAATGCTTTCCACCTTGCCCATTCTTCCACCTGTGCTGCTGCTTCAGCGCAAAAGCCTGCTGATGTTGATGCTTGTCTCCTGCCAAGCAACCACGGTGCTGAGCCGCCTGAACCTGAAACTGAAACTGTGCCCTCACCACATCCCTCTCCGAGTGCACCGAGAATACGACATGCTCCTGCATGGCTTCAAGATTACGTGACTTAAAAAAAAAAAAAAGACATGATGAATGTTCATTGTTTTAAAAAATTGTCCTGTTTGTTTATGATGTGATCCTCATACAGTCTGCTTACGTTTACAAGGTTTACACACTTTTGCTTACCGATATTGACAGTATAGTTCCTTACAATATTGCTTACCGTTGATAAATATTTACCTCTAATCTGGTAATGAATATTGAAATGTATGTTTTCTATAAGCTCATACTTACCGAAGAGTTATTGCGTATTTTAGATTAATGCTACTGTTTGTGTCCTATTCTAACAAAAAGGGAATATGTGGTGTCGTGTAATACACTCCCCTTCCTGCGGTGTCGCTGTAAACTAATGCGCAGCCTTGTACTTGTGCTTGAGAACCACCGAGGAAAAAGTTAAGTAAGCACTCTATGAATGTAGCGTCCGTGCCTGTCTCTGAATCCTACTACAACCCTACTACATACACAACACAGATGTGATCACTTTTTTCCGTGAACCCATAATAAAGTCATAAAAGAATGTTTTTTTGTGACAAATCACTCTCAGTAAAAATCAGAGTTGTAGAAATAACTGGAAACACAAGAGAGCCATGACATTATGTTCTTCACAAGTGCATGTAAACTTTTGACCACAACTGTAAGTTCCTGTTGAACCTTTTGTGTAATCCCGTTGTATGTGAGCGGAGCTTCTTCTGCTTTAAAAATGGGCTAAGAAACTCGTTGTCTAATGTACACTAAAAAGGAAATTCTCATGTCTATAGACAATGACATTGTCATTAACAAAGTTTAGTGCTTAGGAGGATTTTGAGTTTTTTAATACGCCTACTTAAAATGTGTGTGCTGAAGCTACTTCAGAAGAGTTATAATAGTTTAGTGTTAACAATTTGTTTGGTTGGAAAATGCATTTTTTATTTCAAATTACTGATATTGTACATAGGTAAATATGTTTTCTTCCATATCAGAATCTTTGTATAATTTTCCTTTGAATTAAAATCGTAAAGTGTTTTCTGTTAACTTATCAACATATAGCTGAATTCCTTCCCAATACAAATGCATTATAAGAGCTTGCTGCCGGTCCATTCATTTAAATTCCTACTCCATAGATTAGTGGGCCGGCTTTGAAATGTACAAATAAATTGACTTTGACTTTAAACAAACACTAAAAGGAGTTTTTTTTTAAAGTCGTACCTGGCGATGACAAAGAGTACGCAGCTGACGCCAAGGCATGCGAGCAGGACGTACATCCAAATGTCAGGCGAGAGCGGATTGAGGAAGGAGAAGACCCCTGGGTTGGTTCCGTTGGGTTTGTGGTAGAGGATGCTGATGCCGAGCGTCATGAAGGGCTTGGAGAAGTCAATCACTTTCTCGCGGACATACGTGATGGTCAGGGGAGCTACCGCCAGGTCCGCAACCTCACCCACACAAAATGGCACATTTTAGAGCGTATTTCTCTTGTAAAATTCGGGGGGAAAAAACAGCTTTTAAAAAATTCCCTTTCTTAATACATTTAAAATAAAAATTAAAAGTTTTATATTATTTTTATATTGAGCAAACTTTGTCTTATTTTGCTATTTAAAAATGTATTTTTTGAGTAGCATAAGATTAATAATTATAAATCTATTCTTTTCTTGTTTTAAAATTACAAAAATACAATTTTTTAACCTTTTTTATGAGATATATTTATCTTATTTTAATATAATTGTATTTATCCGTACATTTAATTTAAAGTATAATTTTTAAAAAATTCCAGTTTACTCACCGTTTTTCGTATTCGATCATTTATTTTTATTGGATTGTATGTAGAAGAAGTAAACAAAAAAAATGTATTTAAAATCTAAAATATAAATGTAATACCTAAAATGACATTATCATTATAAGACATCTCAGGCCTCTTCAATAATTACTGATTATTATTGCCTTTTTTGAGTAGTAAATAAAATAAGTAAAATTAAAACAGGTTAAGTTATTTGGAGAAAATGTTTCTTGAAAAGAGAGAAATGATCCCCATCTGCGGCATCAGAGACGTTGACTAATTTTTAACATGATTTATTCTTTGGTCTCCTTCTTTTTGACATAGTGGACCATTTAAAAAAATCTAATTATGCCTTAGATAGTTTCCGGATTAGAGTAAAAAGCATTACTAATATGTTTTCCCCACTTTTCAATTTTTCAAAAAACTCCCTCGATATCCCATCTGGGATTTACTCACATGGTCGATGAGCTCCCGCACCATCCCGTTCCATTCCCCTTTGTCATTCTGAGCGCCGTATTTCCCGTCTGACACCAGCTTGACTTCGTAGGAAAAGCCTAGAATGTTGGAGAGTTCCTTGAGGAGGTCCAGGCAGTAACCCTCAAAGCGATCGTTCCCGTACAGAGGCTTGTCCGACTTCTTGTACATCACGTAGGGGTTTTCCTGAAAGATGGGACCAAAAAAAAACCCATAAAAACTTCACCAAAATGCTGTTGAAACTTCAAAAAAAAGTTGTCCGATGTCACAAAAATGCTGTCAAAACATCACTAAAATGTCATAACGCTCAAAACGGCACAGAATACCCCTAAAAACCTTACAAAAGCACAAGAAAGGCACTAAAATGTCACCAAAATCGCACAAAAACATAGTAAAAACTTCACAAAAACAGTAAAAAACCATCACCAAAATGTCACCAAACGTTAAAAAAGGCACAAAAAAAATCTTTAAAATGCAGTCGGGATGTCGAAAAAGAAAGCTGCAAAAACATCCTCAAAACGTCGTCAAAACATCACGAAAAAGACACAATATGTCACAGAACGCATCAAAATGTAGTGGTCGGTAGAGTAGCCAAAAGTATTACTCAAGTACAGTAAAAAGAGTCCTAACTGCTCACAAGTGCCAAATGGGGGTGTTTGGGTCATTGGTCATATCCATCCATCCATTCATCCATTACCCACCTACATACCTACCCACCTATTCGCACACCCAACCGACCTACCCACTTACCCACCTACCCAGCTACCCAGCTACCCACCTACCCACCTACCCTGGTCGTATCCCTCGAGAGGGGTGACCGCCAGCAAGACAAACACACACAAAAGAAAATAAAAAAGGGAAAAAGTAGCAAAAAACACACACAAAACTTTTTGGTCCATGGCCAACCCAAATGCCCAAACACCCAAACAAGTTAAGTACCTCGGCACCCACGTTGGTCATGTTTTCGTCCCTCCAGATGAAACGGGACACAAGAAAGCGGCCATGTAACTCGGGTCAGGGTGACACAACACACTCTTCTGTTCAACAGCAGGGCCCGACAGCTTTCACTGGTTTACCCCTGCCACATCATACAGGCACCCTGCCCATCCCTTAGAACACGTCCAAACATCCCACTATCCTTTTACAATGCCTCTCTACTCATTCCTATCACCAACAGGAGCTCTAGCTTCCACAATATTTAGACCTCTTTCCAGCAGTACACTCACAACACCATCCATCCACGTCAAACGCGGCCTTCCTCTTGGTCTCCTTCCATTTACTCCTGCTCTGTAGATCCTCTTCAACATTCGCTCCTCATCCATCCTCTCCATGTGTCCAAACCAACCGAGTACCCTCTTATAAACACGCTTGCTCAGTTCCACTACTACTCCAGTTGTGTCTCTCACAATTTAATTTCTCAATCTAATCAATTTTGTCACACCTAACATACTCCTCAAACACTTCATCCCAAAAACATTTTATTTCCTTCTCAAATCTGCGTTCAGGCTCCAAGTCTCTGCACCATACAACACAGTCGGCACAATCACACTCTCATACAGTCCCCTCTTAACATCCATACTCATGCTCTTGTTGCTCATCACTCTCCTCAGAGCACCCAAAACGTTGCTTCCTTGATTCACTCTGTGCAATACCTCGCACTCCATTCCACCAACTGCAGCCACATCACAACCCAAGTACCTAAAGCTTTCAACTTCTTCCAGCACCTGTCCATGCAACCTTATTTCTAACGCCATGCCCACTCCATCACTTACCCTTACTAAAATGAGGTCTCTGACAAAATAAATTCCTTAGCAGAGACAGACAGATGCGTACTTATGTGGAGGGGATTAAGTAACGAGTTCAATGCCACCTAATGTAGTGGCCAGTTTCTTTTTTGCAAATCTACACAAGTAAAAGTAAAACGGATAGTGATTTAAAATGGTACCAGGATGGTGGTGACAATGAGAGTCCTGTTGGCCATGGAGTCTGTGATATTAGTGCCAGAGTCTTTGTTGTTTTCCGTCAAATTAAGGCCAGTCTGGGAGTTCCAAACGCCGATCTGCAAAAAAAAACAACAACAAAAAAAACCCAATGATCATTATGACGCTTTGGAGGCAAATGAAGAATAGCACAGAAGGGAAAATCGACCAATCACGACGGGGAGACAGGTCAGACGTGGTCACATTTGAGGGAAGGGTAAAAATCGGGAAATTCCAACCACAGTCCATTAGTAAACACCGTTATGATTCCTTTATTCCTGAACTAAAGTACAAACCTTTTTCCACACTTTATTTAGGCGATTGTTGCCTGCGATGATCTTGTGGAAAAAAATGAAGAGAAAGCATTTTAAAAAGGATGTTATCCAACATATGAGAGAAATAAACACAAAAAAATATTATACATATAGATATTATGTATATATATATATATATATATATATATATATAGATATAGATATAGATATAGATATAGATATAGATATAGATATATAGAGAGAGAGAGAGAGAGATTTTTTTTAAATATATTTTTTAAAATTATTATTATTATTATTATCATTATTTAATTATTTTTTTATACATACAAGTACATTTTCATCCCTTTGGCAAAAAATATTGCTCATTTTAAGTATATTTTCGCATATTTTACCTTGTTGTTGTCATAAAATAAGAACATGTTGGATTGTTATCTTAATTTTATGTACAATTTAAGAACTACTAAAAATATTAAAATAAACAAAAGATATGATTATACAAGAATAACTATTAGTATAAAATGCTGATTGTTGATTTGATGTTCAGTTATGTACTAATTTTCGCACATAAAATTATGTTTTCAATTTGATAAATGGCGCGGAATAGATGGGTAAGAATAATGTATATATATATATATATATATATATATATATATATATATATATATATATATATATATATATATACACTATTAAAGAATTAATGAATGAACGAATTAATATCAAATTACATCTTTAAAAAGGTGATATTCATAATTTCAAAATGTTCTACTCCCTGAGGCCATCTTCTGACTGAAATCAACATTTTTGCCTGCTATCTAGCTTAAATTTGAACTTTTTTGCTGGTTATCAAGCTAAATGTTGGCCTCCTTTTTAAGCTAGATATCTAGCTTTGTTTTGAGCTTTCTATCTGGCTATTTAGATGGATTTTGACTGTTTTAGTTAGCTAGCTAGCTCCCTTTTAGATTTTTATCTCTTTACCTTTCCAGCTAACTATCAAGCTACCTGTTTAGCTATTTAGCAAGTCATCTAGCTAAGTTACTATTTTAGAAATCTATATCAAACTGGGTGCCCTTTGCGCTAGTTAGGAACAAAAAGTAGTTCTAAGTTTGAAAACAGTTGGAGACCCCTGCTCTAGCCTAAGATGCTGCGTGGCCCGAACACTGATGCAAAACATAACAAAGCAGATAGGCGCTGGGGAAAAAAATATATATTTAAAGGCTCTTCAAACCCAACTGGGGATTGTTAACACATACTTAGCACAGAAAGCACTGTTTAATTTTAGATTTTTTAAGGACACCTAAAACTACGCACCGAACTTGTAGTGAGTGACAAGTTTGCTTGTTTCAAATATTAATATTCTTATTTCACTGAAAACAAGATTAGATATGAAAAAAATCTCCAAAAATGAGATAATTCTTGCATCAATGTTTTTTTCTGTGTGCTTAACAGTTTAGATATTTAACTATGAGTTTACTTCTACAAAATGTCAAATGACAGCTTTTCTTATTTTTAAAGATGCTAAAAATTGGTTGGAGGTGTTCACCTTCTCCAAGCCGTCCTCCTTGAGGCTGATAACGTCCAAATCAAAATCTTTGCGCAGGCCGTCCGTCTTGTTAATGACAATTTGTCCCGTTAAGCCGCTCCACTGCACCTGAAGACAACAAATAAATTGTGATTATTTTTCTTGGAAAGTGACAAATACAGAAAACAATTCGCAGGAGAAAATGAATCATTAAAGAACGGTTCTGATGCAGCGTAATGGGAATCATTTGTGAACCAGAAAGGTTGAGACCAGGGGTGTCAAACTCATTTAGGCTGGGGGACAAATGCTACAAAAAATCTCAGACTAGTAGATTAAAAAGAAAGAAAGAGAAAGGGAGAAAGAAGGAGAGGTTAAGAAAGAGAGAACAAGGGAGACAGAAAAAGAAGTAAAGAGAAAAAAAGGAAAGGAAGAGAGCTCAATGGAGAGAGAGAAGGAAAATGAGCAAAAGAAACAAAAACAGAAAAAGTGAGAAAGGGAGAGAGATAAAGAGAGAGAAAAATAAATAAAATTAGAGAAGGGAGAGAGAAAGAGAGAAAGAGAGAGAGAAAGAGAGAAAGAGAGAAAGAGAAAAAGAGAGAAAGAGAGAGAGAGAGAGAAATTAATTAAATTAATGAAGTCTTTTTAACAAGTAGGAGGTGTTAAATAAAGCACACTGTCCCTTGGAGGAACCTGTAGCATTTGCTCGCCGGTTTAAGAGGTGGTGGCCGGTGGCTTAATGTTATTGTCAGGATAATGTGATAATTCTTTTTTTTTGTGCTTATTATTTAAATTTATATTGTTTGTTTTTTAATTAATTCCGTTCTTTTAACCAGCTAAATAATGCACACTGTCCCGTTAAGATTAGTTTCCTAAAATCTAAAAGCAAACAAATCGAGTAAAGCAATAAAATCCAGAATATACAACTATTTCTGCTAATTTTCAAACATGGCATTGTGAGAAAAGTAAATAACTCACATCCTTGAGCATGTTCATGAAGCGTGCCCCGAAGCGCCAGGGCTTGTGGCGATGGCACTGAAGCGAGCTGACAGTGATCTGTGCCGCCCGTTGCGAGGCCGCCGCCACCATGAAGACCGCATCGTACATCAGCGCTGCTTCGGTCTGAAATTCAAGTGACAGTGTGTAATCATTCAACACTAGCTTAGAATAGAGCTGGATCCTCAGCCCTGGAAGAAAACACAATTTTCTTGCTTGAGTCTGAAAAGATCCAATAGCTTGAGTTGAAGGTGTCTAGCAGGAAACGCAACTAAATATGCCGGGAAAAGCCAGATTTATTTGCACAGTATAGTAGATATTGGTGAGCCATAGCCTGTAGCAAAGTTGATAACATGAGTGGCTAGAGAAGGAAACATATGACAGAAGAGGAAATGCCCGGATTATAGGACTCGATATTCACTTACATGACCAGCTGTGGAATGCAAGTAACACTGAAGGACAGACACAAAGAAGCTAACAATAACAGCTAGCAGCAAGCTTAAGCCTGCTGCCATGCGGCTAAAGAACGAAACAGTAAAAAATCAGGAATTGACAGGGGCCAGATGCCTGAATAACAGGTGACACTGAAGACTGAGGCAAACATTATTTATACAAAGCAGCTAACAATAATCGTTAGTGGTGAGCCATAGCCTGCTGCCAAGTGACTAAACTGGGAGGCTAAAGAAGGAAACACTGAAAAAAGACAAGGAGGCCTGAATCACAGGATTTGGCGACATTCACTTGCACGACCAGCTGTGAAAAGCTGATGACATAAAGCAAGTTTTATTGACACAGAGCAAAAAAGAAAAATAATAATAATAATAAGCCATAGCATGCAGCCAATTGGCAAATGTAAATGGCCAAAGAAGGAAACAGTAGAAAAAATAGCGGAACACTTGTGAATCATGGGGCTCGCCAACATTCACTTGCATTACGAGTTAAAAATAACAATAGCAGCTATTGGTGAGCCATAGCCTACAGCTAAGTGGCTAACATGGGTGGCTGAAGAAGGAAATATGTAAGGAAACTAGCTAGCTCTAACTGAACAAAACATGAGACGGAAAAGAATTGCCTGAATGAAATGACCCAGTCTTACAGGTTTCAGCAGTGAGAACCTGAGGGGCCAAACACAGACCAGCTAACAATCACTATAGCAGCTTGCGGCAAACCATAGCCTGCAGCCAAATGGCTAACATGAGTGGCTAAAAAGGGAAAAAGTGGAAAAAGTGGAAGATGCCTAAATCAATGGACTCGGCGACGTTCAGATGTGTAAGGAGAGTGACAGTGAAGGAAAAACTAGGAACAGCTAGCAATGGCAGTAACACCTTGCGACGAGCCATAACTTGCAAAAAAAAGTGGCTACCGTGAGTGGCTAGAGAAGAAAACAATGTCTTCTCACCGTCATCATGCCGTCCATCATGCCTGTTTCAGCCTTGGAGGGGGCCTGCAGGCGCTCCATTGACCACCTCTCTACCACCGAGGCCACCCTGGTGTTGTCTATGTTGAGCAGACGGAAGCCCGTCATGTTCACGCCACTGTAGCGGTACGGCTCCAAATCCAGCGCAAAAAGATCCTTTTAAAAAGAACTCATTTTGTATTATTTTTGTTTGCATTAATTCTAATTACAAGCGCATACAGGTCTTGACAAAAAGAAACCATTTTTGATTACGTAGTTGCCCTGCATTAATTCTAATAACTAGTGCAAACAGGTCCTAAAACATAAAATATAAGCACATTATATTTTAGTTGTTCTGTTAGTATTGATGCTGGTCACAAGCGCAAACAGGTCCTGACAAAAAGAACTCATGTGATATTAGATGAGCCGTTAGAATTAAAGCTAATTATAAGCGCAAAAAGGTACTTACACAGATAACCCATTTTAGGTTAGTTGTCCTCTACTATTTTTGTAAGCATTAATCTTCTTACGAGTGCAAACAGGCCCTGAGAAAAAAAACTTGCTTCAAGTTACCGTAATTGTCCTGTATTATTTCTGATAGCTTTAACAATAACTAAAAGCGCAAACAAGTCCTAACAAAAATAACTCTGTTTAGGTTAGTTGTCCTGTATTATTTGTGTTAGCATTAATGCTAATTACAAGTCCAAGCAGGTCCCAATAAAAAAAATACTTGTTTTACTTTAGTTTTCATGTATTGTTTTTGGTAGCATTAATGGTAATTAAAAGCGCAAATGGGTTCTGACAAAAACAGCTAATTTTAGGTTATTTGTCCTTTACTATTTTTGTAAGCATTAATCCTATTACAAGAGCAAACAGGCCCTGAGAATTTTTTTTTGCCTTAGGTTACCGTAATTGTCCTGTATTATTTCTGTTAGCTTTCATAATAAATAAAAGCGCAAACAAGTCCTAACAAAAATAAATCTGTTTAGGTTAGTTGTCCTGTATTATTTGTGTTAGCTTTAATGCTAATTACAAGTCCAAGCAGGTCCCGATTAAAAAAAAAAAAAACTTGTTTTACTTTAGATAGATAGATAGATAGATAGATAGATAGATAGATACTTTATTCATCCCCGAAGGGAAATTCACATTTCCAGCAGCATCCCTGAGCTGAGAACAGTACAATAATAAAGCCAAAAGAATACAATATACAAATACCCAGTGTGACGTGCAAATGCCCACTGTAGCGTGTTATATACAGTAACTAAATAGTGCTACACAGAATACATATTGCAGTAAGATTCGGTAATATCCAATGTAGGTGGTGTGGTTTAATGTGGGCCTATACTCTGCCGGGTGGAGTTAAAGAGCCTCATGGCATGAGGAAGAAAAGATCTCTTCAGTCTGTTCGTAGTACAAGACAGTGACAGCAGTCTGTCGCTGAAACTGCTCTTCTGTCTGGAGATAATGCTGTGTAGTGGATGCGATGGATTGTCCATGATTGACCTCAGCTTTTTCAGTGCTCGTCTCTCAGCTACTGTTGTTAGGCTGTCCAGCTCTTTGCCCACAACAGAGCTCGCTTTCCTAGCCAGTTTATTGAGACGAGAGGCATCCTTCATCTTGACGCTGCCTCCCCAACACGCTGCCGCGTAGAAGAGGGCGCTTGCCACTACTGTCTCATAGAATATTTTCAGGAGCTTTTTGCAGATGTTGAAGGAGGCCAGCCTTCTGAGGAAGTAAAGTCGGCTTTGCCCTTTCCTACATAGAGCTTCTGTGTTGGCAGTCCAGTCCAGTTTGTTGTCCAGCTGCACACCCAGGTATTTGTAGGTCTGGACAAATTCTACACATTCTCCCTTGATGGTTACAGGAACCTGGTGAGTTCTGGTTCTCCTGAAGTCCACCACCATCTCTCTGGTCTTGGTGGTGTTTAGGTGCAGGTGGTTTGCGTCGCTCCATCGGACAAAGTCCTGAATCAATTTCCTGTACTCCTCCTCCTGCCCGTTTCTGATACATCCCACGATCGCAGTGTCGTCGGCAAACTTTTGGATATGGCAGGACTCAGAGTTGTACTTAAAGTCCGATGTATATAGAGTGAATAGTTTTCATGTGTTGTTTTTTGGTAGCATTAATGGTCATTAAAAGCTTAAATGTGTCCTGACAAAAACAGCTCATTTTAGGTTAGTTGTCCTGCATTAATTTTGTTGACATTAATGCTAATTAAAAGGGCGAACAGGTCCTGATAAAAAAAACTTGTTTTAGGTTAGTAGTCCTGTATTATTTCTGTTGTTAGCTCTTAAAGCAATTAGTACATTTTAGCTTTCATTTCCAAGCAATTCAATCAATGAGCCTAATTATTAACATTTTTTTCTTTTGATTGGTAGACACAAGGGCCACTTTTCTGTTGTTTTTTTTTTTTTTATCTATTTATGTTTTTTGTGATATGAAAAACGCACAAACATTTTTTTTCTTTTTCTTCTTACTAGTGTTGTAAAGAAATAGTGGTAGTATTCGGTCATCATCCCCATAGACAGGATCTGCAAAGAGTAAAATGTGGAATGATTTTACACACATCTGGTCATTGATTTTTTTTCTTACATATTTGCTCGTGGTGCATGATAATTATTGGGATGATAGTTATTGTAGGGATGAAGGAAGAAAGAAGGAAAAATAAGGAAAGAGAGTCAAGAGAAAACAGTGAATTAAAGGGAAACCAAGAAGGAAAAACAAAAAGGGTAGAAAGAGAGAAAAGGGGAGAAAAGGGAAGCAAGAAGATAAAAAGGATAAAAAATCGATAAAAAGGGTAGAATTGGAGGAAAGGGGGGGCAGAAGGGGTGTAAGATGGAGGGGGGAAGGAGGAAAAAAAGGGGAAAAGAAAACATGGGAAACAAGGGGGTGCAAAGAGAAATAGAAGAAAGGAAAATGACAAAAGAAACAAAAGAGGAAAAATGTATTTCCTAGTTGAAATGGCGTTTTTTGTGATTAGAGTTTTGCTTTTTTTGGAGGGTCCGACCTGTTTAAGGACATTGGCGGATGTTTGGTAGGCGCAATCAAAGATGACGTAGAACTCTTTTCCTTTCTTCATCTCTTTGAGAAGTGGCCGAGCGTCTTTGCTGCCGACGGGAAGCTGTCGGATCTTGATCTTGATACTGTATCTGGACGGCGCTTTGATCAGCTCTTGCAAGCGAATGAGGCCTTCACAACACACACAAACTTAGTTCGACTTTGTTATTTTTGTAATTGCTGCTAAATGCTCTGTCACTTCTCTTTATTGCACTGTTGCAGTGGTTCTCAAATAGTGGAGCGCGCCTTCCTGGGTGGGCGCGAGGCTCTGTCAAGGGGGGTGAGAGCACGTTTAACTTCAGTGTCATGATTGCCGATTGAGCGCACCTGCGACGGCTTAATTGGCGCCAACAGCCCGGACAGCTGATTGGCTAATACTCTCTTTTTAAACCACCGGCTTCTAAGAGGAAGCCGTCAGATCGTTGTGCGAACTGTTGCCACCAGCTCAGGAAGCGTTTTTGTCCGACTCTGTTCCTGCCCTGCTTTCCTCTGCCTGATCTACCTGACTTTGCCCCGTTCTGCCTGCTTGTTACCTGACCTGTTTTGTTCTGTTACCTGCCTGCCTCCTGTTACCGACCTCGTTTCTGAATTTGACACCGCCTTTGCTCTCCAGTCCCGGCCAACGACTTGCAATTCCCGCCTGTCTCCAATCCTCCTCGCTAGACACAGAAGTGCCACTTCCGCATCGCCCGCTCCTCAAGTTCCGTCAGCCATCGGATCGTGGAAGCAAGCTGTGCTCTCCCTCTTTATCAATAAAAACTGAGAAAAACGAGCGATATTGGGTCCTGTGTCTGTTTCTGGTCTGTGACATTCAGGGAAGTTTTTTTTTAACTTTCCCAGGATAAAGTGCAATTTATTTTCTTATTTATCATTTTAACTTTCTCATCTCATCTCATCAGCCATACCGCTTATCCTCATTAGGGTCGCGGGGGGGCTGGAGCCCATTCCAGCCATCTCCGGGCAGTGGGCAGGGGACACCCTGAACTGGTTGCCAGCCAATCGCAGGGCACACAGGGACAGACAACTCATTCGCTCATTCACACCTAGGGACAATTTGGACCGGCCAATTCACCTGAAATGCATGTTTTTGGAACGTGGGAGGAAACCGGAGTGCCCGGAGGAAACCCACGCAAGCACGGGGAGAACATACAAACTCCGCACAGGAAGTCTGGAGCTGGATTTGAACCCACGACAGGTTCCCATGACATGAACTGTGCCGCACAAGCGCTAACCACTGCGCCACCGTGCTGCCCCCATTTTAACTTTATTCTAGGAAAATCAAAAAACAAAGATTCCCCAAAGTCAAACGCGCCCGCGCCCTCTTCGACGGGGCCCGACCCACTATCTGAGAACTACTGAGTTACAGCTAGTTAGTGTCCCCTACATTATATTTCATGGTCTCATTGTCATGGCATTCTCGCTGTTGTTCTTTCTACATTTTGGAATGCTTCTTGTGTTGTCTATCTTTCATGTTTTGTTCTTGTATAGCTGATTAGTATTGGAACAATATCGAGTTGTTTTATCTATGTGAAGGCAGTGTTTGAAACTCATGACAAAAAGTTACAGGATACCAGGGCCAACAACTCTGAAAAGTTGCCTGCCCAGCCATAAAGTTGCCTGCCAAATTTTTCCCAACTCGAAACACAATAAGACGACTAATCGCAAAAAAACCCCCAAAACATTGTTGCAAAGTATTAAGGACTGATAATTATAATATATAACAGAACAACCCTTAAGAATGAAGTTTATTATAAATCTACTTATAACATTCATTGCTTGTATATGAGATTGCTGTTTTCCATCTGCCATCTTGCTTTATTAGTATGTACCTGTATTTACTCATCTTCATCCATGCAATGTTTGCGTTGCGTCATCTGCTACAAGCCACGCAAACTCCTCTTTCCACGATGCTTTTAATGTACGTTTACGTTTTGTAGCCTCATTATTTTTGTTAGCTTCTTTTGAATCTTTCTTCTGGGGCTGAGGTTTTGTCTTGATTCCTAAGCACTTATCCATTTTCCTTGTGTTTTCTGTGAATCTACTTTGGAAAATGATATGCAATTGCGCGACCCTATAACGCCCGAGAGAGTCCGGAAGCATTAAGTTATTCGATGCAGGCTTCTGATTGCCTGCCGAGTATCCAAATTGCCAAACGATCCGAAATTCTGAAATTTCCAAACCAAACAAAGATTTCGAAAACGGAAAAAAGCAAACATTTGATTGGAAAAATAAAAAATAAAAACACGAAATATATTTTTTTTGTCAAAAATGTTGTCGGCCACCCGAGCGGAGATGTTTTGTAAGTTGTACGCCCGACGTAAAAGATGCACGCCCCGGGCGTCTTATGTTTTGTTCAGTTAGAGCTAGCTAGTTTCCTTACTTATTCTGCATAGCCTTTTTTGTTTTCGTTCAGGTAGTTATTGATGCAGTGTACCCTGTGTTTCTTTATTTCATGTTTGTGTTCAGTTACAGTTTGCATCTGTTTGGGGTCTAATCATCATGAGTTTCCAGTTGTTTTGTCCATATGTTAGATTTCGTGTCTTTTTTTTGTTGTTGTTGGAACTTTATGTTGATGTTTTATCCACGCATGCGCATGTTTTGTGCGTCCTCTTCCTTTACATGTTTTGTTTTGTTAGAACTAGTTGTCATTATAATGTATCCCATGTTGTCTTCCGATTATGTTTTGTTCTGTTACATCTAGGTGGTGTTTGAACATTATGTAGTTGTTTTACCCGTGCCTGAGTAAGTTCCCTGCGTCCAATTTTGTTTTTGTTCGGTTAGAACTAGTAAGTATTGTAACATGTCCCGCTCTGTCCCCATTTCATGTTTTGTTCAGTTACAACTACTTAGTATTCCAGCATATGCCCCGTATGCTTTATTTAATCTTTTCTTTAGTTACAGCTAATTGCCGTTCCAGCATGTAGCAGGGATATGCAGTCAACCCTATGTTAGTCATTTTGATTTCTTTGAATTCTAAACATTTTAAGTCTATCCTTTTCATGTTTTGTTTATTTAGAACTAGTTTTCCGGTAACCCCCCATCATTGTTTATTTCCATGTGTTGTCCAGTTACACATAGTTAGTGTTCCACTATCATAAGCAGGGATGTGTAGTCAAGCCTGTGTTGGGATCTGTATTTCTTTTTCTGAATATGTACATTTTTCTTATTTATTGGCAGGGTTGAGAGGGTTACTTTAAAAATGTCATCCGTTACAGTTACCTGTACATAGCTTAACCTAATCCAAATACAAAATAATTGCATTAATGAACCTTTATTTCTTTTAATTTCCTTTGGTTACTCCAATACCAAGTATGCTAAGCTAAAATAAACACAATATAAATACAATTTGTACATTTTTTTAAAGCTAAATTAACAATGTAACCTTGAAAAACAATTTGAGGAAACCAACGTCAGGTAGTTGCTTGTAGTCCTTTGAAAAGTGTTTACATTTTAACCGCGTTGCACAGTTTATTCTGCAAAAATAAAATTTTCAGTTTCACATGGCAGACAAGATATGCTCTGTTTTACTTCACCTTAGGTTCACATTGATACACTAATCGTATACAGAGGTGGATTTTAACAACAGTCATGAAATCAAACCTCCTGTGTGGAGTTTGCATGTTCTCCCTGTGCTTGCGTGGTTTTCCTCCGGACATTCCGGTTTCCTCCCACATTCCCAAAAACATACATGTCAGGTTAATTGGCCGGTCCAAATTGTCCCTAGGTGTGAATGAACGAGTGACTTGTCTGTCTCTGTGTGCCCTGCGACTGTCTGGCAACCAGTTCAGGGTGTCACCTGCCCACTGCCTGACGATAGCTGGGATGGGCTCCAGCACCCCCGCGACCCTACTGAGGATAAGCGGTGCAGATAATGGATTGATGGATGGATGGATAACTGCAACATAAAAAATTGGGCAATCACTCACATTTACTAAATGAACGGATCACTCAATATGAAGAGACTTAAGCAGCCACACGAAACTGCACGCGTGCAGCTATTAACAAAATGATTGCTACATTGACCAAAAAGAAAAGTTATTTTACCAGTAACACTGTGTGACAAAAAATTGATCTTTACGATCTGCAAAACAGATCTGGAAATACAATGATCTGTGACCACATTGTGTTTAAGCCTATATCTCTGTCTCATTAGTGTCAGTAATTGAAATTTATATTTGTCTATCCGTGCATTATGTATAAGTAAATATAGTTTCAAATCCAAAGTAAACCTTATTTTAACTAAATATACCTGTTATTTGATTACTTCTTTTTTTCTGTAACTGTAATGGAATACAATGACACTTTTTGTATCCAAAATACGTAACGCTGTTATTCTGTTACTCCCCAAACCTGTTTATCGAATAAATGGCTCGCGACTGACCGGTGGCGTCTTCGTAGACAACAGTGACCGTCTTCCACTTATAGTACTGCACAATGTCCAGCACCGCTCGACTGATGGAGGCGTATTCGGGGAAGAGGTTAATGTAGAAGCTGTCGCGGTTGTCCACGGATGGATGCTTCCATCGGGTTTGGATGTGAGGAACCTCCAAAGCGTTGCAGATGGACTGCACGGCGCTCACCGAAGAGCTGTGAGACGGGCCAAACACGGCGCCCACGCCTAAGGCCAACTGGTCACAGGCTGGGAATTTAAAGGTCAGAAAATGACATCATTAGCATTTGTCTGGTGTTTGTTTTCATTTGCCTCTTCACAATTGACAGAACAGTGAAGTTTTTATTTGTATAATTTTTACATTATGCCATCTTTTTTTTATGTAACACTCATTGAAATTAGAATTGGAATTTTCTATGTTGTCATTTTTACGATGCACTATTCTTTCATTGCACTATTAATATAATTTAGTAGGCCTGGAGAGGGATGGGCATCACTAGGTTGTACTAGCCCAAGACACACCACAGGAAATGGTGCCCCTAATACCCTAGTGGTTAAGGGATACAGCCACCCACGCACCTTGAAGAACTAGTCTGTAACCATTGTAAATATGTTTGCCCATTTTTCTTGACACTCTTTTATCTTGTTTTTCTCTTCAAAGTCTTTATTACATGTTTACCATGGAGTGACATGTCCAATCTCGTTGCAATCGATGTTTTGCCACGTTGATATCAATGTCAATACAGACAATTAAATTCAATTCGACATAGTAAAAATTCATTCAAATGAAACTGAATTAAAATAAAAAAATAATTATAAAAATATAATTTAAAGTGGATTAAAATGTAACTGTAACCATGTAAAAAATGTAAAAGAGAAAAATAAGATAAAAGGAATGTTAATAGGCAAGGTAATGCTTGTAAACAGACCTAAACAAAACACTAAGAAATTAAAAATTAGCTGGAGAGCCATTAGCTGCTGCATCCATGCACAATGCCATATTGTTAGCATTAAGTTATTATTACAAAAAAATGAAATTCTATGAAGGGACGTGATGTAAAAATAAATAAATAACGGAAATACACATGCATAAGTGCAACAAAATAGAATTAATTTCCTTCAAAAAGACTTGAAAGGCCTAAACATTTTTTTCTATGAGATTTAAGGATCAAGAAGACAAACTGAGAAATGGTGGAATTCCCTTAAAACGACATTTATAAATAAACTGTTCAGACATTATCAATATGTTTTGTAATACAGAAGAGCCCCGGGATACGGCAACCCTACCTTATGACATTTTCACTTTTCAGTGTGGAAAAAGAGGTTTTCCCCATTATACAACATCAACAATGAATTATTTTGTTTGCCCAAAAGTTATTAAATTCAAACGTCATGGTGTTCAGCATACGTAAGGTCAGTAATATGACTGTTTTTAGACGTCATATGAGATGCAGGGCTGTTACTGATTTGTGTTACAGTATCATGAACATGCTGATATGCTATTGGCTGAACTAACTCCCACAATGCCTTTTTTGTCTTGTCATTCAGTTCAGAATCTTGCGTGTTTCAATTCAATACAATACTGTACTTTTTGTACAGTATTTATTGGCTATGGCTCCCTAGGCTTGCAGTTATGCTAAGGAGAGAGGCAAAAAGATGATAACTGTCAAAACTAACCTCGCGATTATAAATAGATAGATAGATAGATAGATAGATAGATAGATAGATAGATAGATAGATAGATAGATAGATAGATAGATAGATAGATAGATAGATAGATAGATAGATAGATAGATAGATAGATAGATAGATAGATAGATAGATAGATAGATAGATAGATAGATAGATAGATAGATAGATAGATAGATAGATAGATAGATAGATAGATAGATACTTTATTCATTCCCGTAGGGAAATTCCCACTTCCAGCAGTCTCCTTGTTGTTTATTAACAGATTAACAGGACGCCCTCGGAGTGCTTTGTTGTAGTTTAGCCGCAGCGGAGTGGATGACGTCACACGCTAGTCCAAAGGTTCGACGTCCCTGCAGCAGATGGAAATCTTTGTGCAAAGGGATACACCACTTCGTGTTAGCGAGTCCACCTTCTCTCCGCTTCCCGCAGGCTTTCGTGTCTCTGTCTAACAGCGCTGAAGCCGCATAGCTCCGGGTAGCGCCACATTAGTTTCCGGGATGCTAGACGTGAGCCACGTTTCCGTAAAACACAGCAAACTGCACTCCCTGTGCGCTTTGATGTTTTTCACCAGCACAGCCAGTTCGTCGGTCTTATTTGGTAGAGAGTTCACATTTACCATGATTACGGACGGTACTGAAAACCTATAACGCCGCTAGCCGCATAGCTGGTAAAGTTGGTATGAGACATTACCACCTAAAGAGAAACACCACCTACTGCCCAACCATCAATTTGGACAAGCTGTGGAAGTTGGTGAAAGAAGAGACAATTGTCAATTTGTATCCTAGTTAGGGCCCCCTCATCACGCCGGCACTAGAATTCTTCAGGGCAAGGACGCATTTTTGTTCGTTAAAACCCATAACGATAGGATAGAAAGTAATCCAAAGTGTAGTTGTCAAAGGGGACGAAGAACACCGAAGATAGAAGCAGACACTTAAAACAATAAATCACAAATGTGCGAAATAACACGGAGCTGTTGGAAAGGCTGTCGCTCGCGGCGGCGCCGCTTTGATCTGTATTATCATGAGATACAAAGAAGAGAGACCAATTGTTGTCTTTGTTACGACGTTCGCGGCTTCAGAGCTTCGCGGTCTGTAATGGTTAAAAAATATACATCTCATCTCATCTCATTAGCTACACCGCTTATCCTCAGTAGGGTGCTGGAGCCCATCCCAGCAATCATCGGGCAGTGGGCAGGGGACATATTATTATTATTATTATTATTTAAAAAAAAAAAAAAATTGAAGGGGCGTCGCTGCTTCGCAGATTTTCACTTTTTGCGGGGTTTTTCGGCGGAACATCAGCGGACGCGGGATAAGGCGGCCGGCTGGATGGGAGGGGGGATCGGCGTAGGTCACTCCCAGGCCGCGCGACGGAGCGAGTTCGGCGGACGTGGCGTCACCCTAATAAGGATAACCGGTGCAGATAACGAAATGAGATTTTTTTTTGTTGTTGTTTGAGGGGGGCGTCGCTACTTCGCAGATTTTCACTTTTAGCGGGTGGTTTTGGTCCCCATTAACCGGGTCTAAAAAATAATAATTAAAAAAAAAAAAATATATATATATATATATATATGTATACATTTTTTTTTCTTTTTGAAGTGTTGTCGCTACTTCACAAATTTTCACTTTTTGCTGGTGGTTTTGTTCCCCATTAACTGGGTCCAAAAAATAATAATTAAGAAAAAAAAAAAACAACTTTTTTTTTTTTTGGAAGGTGCGCCGCTTCTTCGCGGATTTTCACTTATCGCGGGTGGTTTTGGTCCCCATTAACCGCGATAACCGAGGTCTTACTGTAATGACAAATGAGCAAAATTTCTTATGGGTACCTCTTCTGGAGGCCTCGAAGCTGTCAAACAAATTTATTCTCTGGACGTCATAAGTCAATGTGGTGTTGGGCATGAGTGTCCGGTTCCGGTTGATGTTGGTGACGGCGAACTTGAAGGCCAGTTCCTCTACGCTGATTGGCTCAGTCTCCAGCGTTTCAAAGATGCCGCCTAAGACCACAAAAATGATTAATCTCAAGATAACAGTAATACGATTTTTGTCTTTTGAGAATTTCTTTTAGAAATATTTACAACATGTGATCAAATAATCATTGCTCAAAGTTATTCGACACAAACGTTCTCAAACTCAATTTACTTGGGGGGTCGACAGAGCTAGGGTCCTGGCCAATTCCGATCTGATAAAAAAACTCACAATTGTTATTTGGGTGTACAGTATTAATAGCACAAAGGTGTTCGCTCGTGTTATGTAAAAAGAAATGCAAATTTCTCAACCTACGCGTATTAAAAAAATGCACTTCATATCATGAAGGGTTTTCTTGCCTATTTTTAAATACATGTCTTTTCAATTAATGATTATTTTACCTCTAAGAGACACTGAATAATGCTCAGTGTCCCTTTAAATTTTCATATTAAGGTGAAGGGCCTCAAACTATCATCCCGCAGGCTGCAATTGGCCCATGGGCCGCAAGTTACCGACCTCTGTTCTACGCACTCTGTAGGACTACTAAATGTCACTGTTGGGACTAACTCATTACAAAGGAACATGTTCATGGAACACAATTACATTTCTCTGTAACGAGTACTGTAACTCATTATTAATAGCAGTAACTCAACTGTCATTACTAGAATAGAATAGAATAGAATAGAATAGAATAGAATAGAATAGAATAGAATAGAATTTTCTTTATTGTTGTTGATGACATCATTGTGAAACGTTGTATGCAACAAGATTAGACATGGCACTTCCAGGGTAAAACAAGTAATATAAAGACTTTGAAGACCAAAAAAAGAAAAAGGCTATCAGGATAAATAGGCAAAAAAATAAAATAATTACCACATAGTGCTTAGAAAAGTGGCCCAAGTCATAGCAATAATAATGCAATGAAGAAGAATAGTGCATTGCACTACATCAGAGGTCTCCAATCTGGTGCTCGCGGGCACCAAGCTGCACCCTGGGGACAGTAGAGGTGGCGGTGGACATTTTCTGAAAATAGTTCACCAGTGCTGGATCATTGAGATTTTCTAGAAAAATGAATTTTTTTTTAATTGGTTGACTGAGTCTATTTAGGCTATTTTAATAACTTGGCAAAAACATTGGAATACTGAACCATGATAATCTGTTATTCTAGAAATTCAGATAAATAAAAGTTTATGGGTTTAATGCACAGGCAAAATGTATTCAGGTATTGATAACTATTTTAAGCATTTAATTAAGAGAATAGATTGAGAATTTATTCAAGTATCAAACAAATGTATTTATTCATATCTTTTTGATTAATTTAAAGAAAATACAACAAACTAAATTCCAATTTATGGGTTTTATAAAGCAATTGAGAAAAAATTGGCTATCCAGCTACCTCTATAGCCTTGCAGGTAGCTATCTTCCTACATTTTTACTTATTTAGCAAAACTATCTAGCTAGGTCCTTACATTTTTTGCATGCTATCTAGCTAGAATACTCAAATCAGGGGGTCTTTTATCACGTGGCTATGTGTGGGGGTACTGTGTGTTTTTCCCGAAAGGCTGTCTGTCTGTCTGTCTGTCTGTCTCTTTGACTGTCTGTCTGTCTGTCTATCTCTCTCTCTCTCTCTCTCTCTCTCTCTCTCTCTCTCTCTCTCTCTCTCTCTCACACTCTCGATTACTTTGTCTTTTTACCCATTTCTCGCTTTTTTCTTTTTTTTCACTTTCTCCCTTTTTCCAATACTGTCCCATTTTTCTCCTTTTTTTCACTCACTTTCTCTCTCTCTCTTTCTCACTCTTTCTTTCTCTTGCTCACTGTTTGTCTTTCTCTTTCTGCCTTTTTTTTCTCTTCTCAAATTCATTTTCTCTTTTTCTCTCTCTCTTTGTCCCTCTCTCTCTTCCTCTCGTTTTCCCTCTAACTTTGTTTCCTTATTTTGTAATTTTGTTTTTTCTCTTTTTCTTATTCCTTTCTCTTTTGTGCTCTTTTTATTTATTTCTCTCTCTCACACACACACTCTTTCACTCTTTCTTTCTCTCTCTCCTTTTTTCACTCTCTCTTTCTTTTTCTCTCTTTCTTTTTCTCCCCCCCTCTCTTTCGTTCCCTCTTTTACTTTAATCTACTAGTCTGGCCCTTGTGCAATTTTTCTTTCTGGCACATAGGTTTGACAACCCTGGTTTTGAAGCATTTTTAACTAGGTTTGCTTCTAAGTGAGTAAATACGGTCATATGTAATTATATAGTTATTTTAGAGTACTACTCTTTGGTGTTAGTAAGAGGTTACTGAGTTACATTTTTGAATGAAGTAACTAGAATCCGTAATGAATTCAGATTGTTTTTCAGTAACGCAGCCAACACTGCTAAATGCTTATTTCCGATTTCAGTCATTCGGAAAACCGTTTTCCGCAAACATTTCCATATGTGCTTAGACTGATTATGAATATGACATAATGTTGCACAGATGGGTCATGTCACTAGAGTATAAAAGCGGATTAAGTCCAAATTAGAGAAACGCTTCACCTCGTTCCATATCCATGGTCGAAATTCCGACATGGCCTCTTCTTATCTTCTAATACTGAATGGCACTCATGCCTTGGCTAAGAAGATAACATAACTCATTCTTATCAAATGGTGTTATCGTAGATTTACACATTAGTGGCTATAAAAATTCAAAACAAATATGTAAATCCGACATGGGGCAGCCGTGTGCAGGTCTTAAAGCAGGCTATGTGGAGCTTTTTTATGGCAGTAATGATATGGCAAAACAGTACAAACATTCAAATATGTACACTACACTTGTCAAACTCATGAATTGAATCTTTTTTTTTCATAGAAACTGGTGGCAGAGACCTTTCAGTGTCTCGCATGTTCAACTTCTGGAATTTAGACCGAGTATTTGGATAAAGAAAAAATACGCTGAAAAGAGCTCGTCAGTTGAGGAGTTTTGTTACAAAGTTACAAAATAAAATTATATAGAGTATACTCTGGGCTGACTAGGAGACAGTCTCCCTCAGAAAAGGCATCGAAAATGTCTCGGCCTTCTCGTATAGGAAAAAGAAGTGAATTTAAGAAAAAACAAAATGAAACTTACATTGGCTGTCATTTTCGATGGGGGGACACCTAACCAACTAATCTTTGTTCAGACTGGATGCATTGATAATTTTAAAAGGAATGATGTGTTGATTAAATAATAAAACTAATACAGCTGGAAAAAGTCATGTGATAGTGACAACATACTCAGTGACACATTTAATATAACATTACAGGTGCCTCCAGCTGTGAGAGTCTCACACTTGCATTTCACACACACAGTAAATCATCCGTTAAAGGTAATCCCAAATTCTGAAACGTACAATATGTTCGGAAATAGTACATGTTTTTTTGCATAAAATCTATATGTATTTCATCAGTCGATTCCAATTATCATCCCAGATAATGCACTTTAAATGGCATGTCTAGTCTTTGTCATCCTGAGCTGAGACTTCATCGAAGGAACACCAGCAACCGAGCATGCCAGTCACCATATTTTTTTTCTTTTTAATTAGTTGAAGAGGTGAGTAACCTCTGGCAGAGTTTTGGTAGTTTTTCAGGACAATACCTAGGCGTTGTGTCGCAGGTGGATGCAGTAACGGTACAACAAAGGAGGGGCAGCCAAATGGGTGATAAATGGCCAAAAAATGGCACAGAGAGCTGCCAACAGGGGTACTCTTCGGGAAAAATCAACCAAAGGCAGCCTCAGTGGATAAACGTGAGTCTGGCGAACCAAAAAACATGTAGTGAGCAGCCAGGATAACCAGGAACCAACAATGAAAGGTGGTTACGGTGATAAACAGGAAGCCTGCCTGGGAATCAACCAAGTGACACAGCAAAACCGGCACTAACGCCTGGTTAGCCGGCCAAACAAAGCACGGTGGGCAGCCAACGAGCGCTGACCAGGAGCCAACAAACCGGAAACCATTAAGCAGCCCTGACGATAACAGGGAGCGAGCCGGACAGAAATAATACAGCGTGGCTAAAAACACTAACTAAAAGCCACAATCACGTACCTCCAAGCAGAAGTGAGTGTTTTGCACGCCCTGTCTACTAGAATTATTGTCTGTTTTGAAGCTGGCCTCACATGTTGTGTTAATGGAATTTTCCATTTTAAGTGTTCTGCTACTTTCATGATATCAACTTCGAGACTAAATTTGTGGAGTCCCTCAGTCGCAAGAATATTTTGCAACATATTTGCATAATTCTGGGGAAGAACACTTCATGTTCAGGTTTGATTCCCGGCTCCTCCGTGTTATATGTCGAAGTGTCCTTGGGCAAGACACTGAATCCCTAATGCCCCCAATAAGCAGGTCTGCGCCTTGCATGGCTGCATGGCCGCTATTGGTGTGTGAGTATGTATGAATGGGTAAGTGTGAAGCACATTGTAAAGCGCTTTGGGAGGTCTCCATTGACTTGAAAACCGCTACATTAATGCAGACCATTTACTATTTATGCCATAAAAATGTGACTTATACTCCAGTGCACCTCATGTCTCTTTTTCCTCCACTGTATACAGTATTGTCTTTAACTTATTCAGTGAATAATGTTTTCAGCTTACAAGTAAAACCGCAGATTAGAATTGTTGCACTGCAAACAATAAATTCCAACCCCTTTGGAAAAAAAATGTCCCTAATTTTAAGTATATTCTGATCAGTGACGTGCAGTCAAGGGAGGTAAGCGAAGCTTTGCCTTACCTGTCATTAATGTAATATAGAATTAAACATATGTTAATTAGTTATATGTATTTAGTATTTAACTTCTTATTTATTTTCATAATTTTTAGATTTTCTTTTTCACAATTTTGGAATTTTAACATTAGGAATATTATGAATACAATGAGAATGTAACGTATTACTGCTCTGAGCGTCTGTAGATCCAGAGTGAGGCATGCAATTCCCTTGCCTCATGACAGAGGGATGTTGTAAGACCAATGATTCTGATTTGGCATACTCCTTAATAAAATAAGTGATAATTTTAGCTAGCTAACAGCAAGTCATTTATTTATCTCTGTTGCATGGAATTTTTTTCAGATTGAGAATATTTATTGTCGTTGTCAAAGACCAGGGTGGCACTGCGGCACAGTTCTGAGGTCATGGGATCAAATCCAGCTACCAGCCTTCCTGTGCAGAATTTGCATGTTCGTGCTTGCGTGGGTTTCCTCCTGGCATTCCGTTTTCTTCCCACATTCCAAAAATATGCATATCAGGTTAATTTGCCGGTCCAAATTGTCTCTAGGTGTGAATGAGCGAGTGAGTTGTCTGTCTCTGTGTGCCCTGTGACTGGCTCGCAACCTGTTCAGGGTGTCCCCTGCCCACTAGCCGAAGACAGCTGGCGACCAGCTCCTGAGGATAAGCGGTGCAGATAATGGATGGATGTCAAAAACTAACAAAACTCCTTATGTAGCAACCATTCATTCAGTAATTCAAATAAAATTAAAAAATCACAGAGTAAATAACCAAAATAAATATCCATAAAACCCAAGACTGATAAATAATGCAGTGGAAACATTAAAAGTGCAGACATGGTACCATAAGAAAACTTGCAAGTGCAATCGTATCAAGGGGTGGGTAGTAACGAGTCACATGTGACTTGTGTAATTGTGTAATGATTTTGTATTTCTAGGAGTTATTTTAATCCCTATCCTTTTTATTATACTTAACTGCACTCTTACTCCGCTACATTAGGATAAATTGAACCCGTTACTTATATCACCTCCATGTAAGTATGTGACTGTCTGTCTCTGCTAAAGCACCTTGTTTATTTTATTTTGATTTGAACATTGACCCAGAAAGCCACTAGGTGACACTTGTGAGCAGTATAAAGAAGGTTTTTTTTTTCACTGTGCTGTATGTACTGTATTGGTTTATTTTGCCGTAGCCTCTCACATATATTCTTATTTAATCCACCCATTTAATTTACCCAAACAACCTGTCTGAGTACATAGACTTACAATTGCACAGATTTGTAAATTATTGTTGATTGGATTGACTTGATGATCTGATTGAATGGTTGATTGAAAACAAAATCAATATATAAGACGTTGCTACTGTTAGTTGAGGAGTTTTTTCACCAAATACTTTTTTACTTTTAGACAAATAATTATTTAAATGACTACGTCTTACTTCTACTACAGTTATATTATTCTGAAGTAACAATACTTTTACTTGAGTAAAAGTTTTGGCCACTCTCCACATCCCTGGGTTGGTCATCATTATAATTGAGCATTAGCTAAATATTTGATGCGTTTATTCAAAATATATAGATTTTGTCACAGTTGCCATGGCGCCCAATTGGTCCTCGCCGTGTGGCGCCAGGTTCTGTCACAGTTGCCACGGCGCCCAATTGGCCCCGCCCACGGACACCAGCTGAAACGCGTTGACAGATCGCTCCCTGACTACCTATGACACGCGTGCCACTGATGGCACGCGTGTCATAGGGGTTAACCAGTAGCGCACGAGCGCACGGCAAAATAATAATATCTCATCTCATCTCATCTCATTAGGTGCACCGCTTATCCTCAGTAGGCTTGTGATAATAATATTTATTATTTTTAAAATGCACATTTTTACCTGAAATTTAGACATTTTCAGTTGCGCGCCATGTTTACAGTAGCACCCCTCCTCCTCTGCTTCTGTGTGAGTGTGTGCTTGCGCGGCACCTCGCAGAGGAGAGATTCGTGTTTTAACCCAGCCAACGAAACACACGCGCGTGATAAATGGACAAATCATGACAGCTCCTCCAGCGAAAACATCTTGTTCTTTCCAGCCAGCGTGGACAGACGAATGGGGCTTTGTGCAAAAAATGACTGTGCTGTTTGTGCATTATACCTCGAGTGCGTTGTACTGTACCTCGCACAGCAAGTGTTAAACGTCGTTACCAGACGAAACATGAACATGAATACAAGGATGAGTCTGACAGGTATGGACAATGAACACAGACCCTGAACACCTTTGTCACCGCTAAAAATACCACCACTGAAGCAAGTTATCACATTGCTCACTGCATAGCAAAGCACATAAAACCATTTACTGAAGGCGAATATTTTTAAGAAGCATGTATGCGTGTGTGCTTTCTGCTTTGCTGGTTTTATTTAAAGTTTTGATATTTTCTGCAACAAGATATCATTGATGAATGGTATGGTAGCTGTCCATAGCACATGTTTTTTTTTTTTTATTGCAGTTCATTGTTGATGAGGAATGGTTGATTCTGGTTAATTTTTGTGGCAAAAAGTTGAAGTCATAGATGGCTACAGGCCTTTCCACTTGTTTTTCACATTCATTTTTTAGTTGATCGAACCAGAATAGTGGAAGATAAAATGGTCAGTTATACAATTTCAATGTATATCCATGTTGTATATTTGGACTGATGTAAAATTACCGCTCTGTTGGATATAAAACACACTGAAAAAACACACTGGCACACTGATTTACAAGGAAATTTGAAAGTGGCACTCCACACCAAAAAGGTTGCTGACCCCTGATGTATTGTGTTCCTGCGTTGCCAATCAAATAATAAATACGATGTATTTTCATTTATTTGTAAATCAGGCAGCACCTCACCAGACACCAACCTAATTGCACGTCACTGATTCTGATAACTATTGTCCTGATTCATATTGTGCATCCCTAGAAAATAATTCACCACTCGACACAAATGCATACACAAAAATAATAGATCAATCAAGCATTTTTGATGCACAAACACACAAACAGGTCCTTTATCATCTTGTCTTTTCCAAACAGATGCTCAATATTGTGCATGAGTCCAAAATAGTCCCCCACCCCCCACCACTCTATGTAGATTTCCAGATTTACATCTCGATAGCCGACCTCTAATCACACAAACAGAAAATCATGTGCTCTTGCCGCATGAATAATCTCCGAAACGTTGCCAGAAAGCGAATTTGGCAAGGGACAAAAAATTCATCTGCTTTGTTTGTAGAGTGGAAAAGAGGACGCGTGAATGTAAATTTAAGATAAAGTAAATCAGGAGAGATTTTAGGTTCAGAGCTTTGGGGGTGCTGGTGTTGGGTTGAATTTGGGGTACATGAGCACCCCCCAAAACATACTAATGATGCCCATGAATCAAATTGTGTTATCATTATAGTAGGGAACAGAAACGGAAGTGGATTTAACAAAGAAAAATATTTTGTGAAGTTGTTACACGAGAAAAAAACTAAGATTTTAGACCAAGTGTCTCCAACGTGTTGCCGACGGGCAAAAGAGTTCCCCCTAAGGATAGTTGAGGTGCCTGCAGACCTGTGCCTAAATTAATAACCAGTGTTAGGTCAGTTTGATTTTCTAGTAAAAAAAAATTTGGGGGGTGGTTGAATGAGTCTATTTGACCCCACTTCCAGTAATTATTCTGGTAACAACATAGTTACAACATTATAATAACATGATAAGTTATTTAATAAATGCATAGCAAACCAGGTTCCCTTTGCAGTAATGAGTAACAAAAAGTAGCTTTCCATTTAAAAAGGGTTAGAAAACCTGTTTTAACAATACGACTGCTTATGTGATTCATATAATATTTATTATGTAGAACCACTTTACGAAATATAATTTGATCAGCTTTTGATTGTAGAAAATGTTCCTTCAGTTGAAGACAAAACTATCCCCTCAGAGCAGGCAAATGATTGATATAAATAGTATTTGATACAAGCAATACATTAACTAAAATCTATTACAATGATTTAATGCATACAATTGTTTAAAAATTGTCTGGGAATATCATCAAAACAATAAAATAAATGTTTGTCTTTTCCGTAGCGAATTAATGCCACACTAAAATATTCAATCAACCGACACTACTTACTGACGTAGTAGCACTACTCAGACATGTCTCCTCTTTACCTCACTATAGTTATACTACAGTATACATATTTGGATTTTCTCTAGAGATAAGAGTATAACTTGGTTGTGTTTATTTTATGAGTCTCGTTTGATTTTTTTCTAAAAGTACTAACACTACTTGGTCTTGCCTCTCTACCCCTCTGAAATTTGTGTGAGACCCTAGAGGGCTTGGCCATAATCAGTCGAGTTGCTAAAAACATTCAAAGCATTTATGTTCCTCATTAAAATACATTTTGATTTTGTGTAGAAGTACTACCCTTTTTGGTCGTGTCTCATCTTTACTTTTCGCTAGTTAGCTAATATCTTGATTTTCTATTGAGTTAGTAGCACTACTTGTTTGTGTCTACTCTCCATCTCTGTAACTATAATATATTTAAATTTTCTGTAGACGTAGTTGCCCTACTTGGTCATCTCTCCTCTGTACCTCACCATCATTACAATGTATCTTTATTTTGTGGAGGTAGAGCGCTCCTCTTGGGATCAAGAGATCGCAGTTCGAATCCCATGTTACATGTCAAATTGTCCTTGGGTAAGACACTGAACCCCTAATACCCCCAATAAGCAGGTTAGCGCCTTACATGGCTGCACGGCCGCTATTGGGAAATGTGAAGCACACTGTAAAACGCTTTGGGAAGTCTTGACTTGAAAAGCGCTATATAAATGCCGATCATTTCATTTCAATTCTTTTCAAATAAGTTAGAATGGCATTTGTTTGTTTGTTGATTTGTTTATTCGTTTAATTATTTGTTTCTTTAATTATTTAAAATGTATTCAATAATAATATGTTTTACTATTGATAATAATTTATTCAAATTATTGATGAATACATGATTTATTTTTTGTTTGTTTGGCTGGTAAATGAATTACTTATTGATTTAATTATTTATAATGTATTTAATAATTCATTTTTTATCATAAGCTCCAGTAATTTCTTTAATGTATTTAACTGTAAGGAATGTATTCATCTGTTTATCAGTTTATTTAGTTTATTATATATTCGATTATTTCTAATGTATTGAATAATAGTCAAGTCAAGTCAAGTCATGTGTATTTGTATAACCCTTAATCACAAAGAGTCTCAAAGGGCTTTTTCATAATTAACTTTTAGTAATTTATTGAATTCATTTATTTATGAGGCATTTGTCTGTTTTTAATTCATTTAATGATTTACTTATTTACTTAATTATTAATTTTGTAGTAGATAATGATATTTTTATAAAGAATTCATAATCTTAATTCGTGTTTAATGTTTTCAACTTTTTGTTTGTATAAATTATATGACATTATTAAAACAAACACAAACTCATTAAAGCAGGAAATTAATAATATAATAATTTCCTAACTATTTAATTAATTGTTTAATTGATTATAATGTATTTAGTAATAAGAAAAGTTTAGATAATTACATTTAATAATTTATGTAATTCATTTACTTATAAGGCATTTATTTACGTCGGGTGTTTGGTGATAAGAGCGGCTCAATTTTTCATTGTGATTAAATTTGAAGATTATTTTCTAATATAACGGTAAATTAAATTATCCATTGATTTAGAACTCATACAAAATTGAATTTTTGGTAAATTATTTAATGATATAGAGCGGCACGACGGCAGAGGTTCAGGGTTCAAGTCCAGCTACCGCTGCCTCCCTATGTGGACTTTGCATGTTCTCCCGGTGCCTGCTGGGGTTTCCTCCCGGCACTCCAACTTGTTCCTGAGTGTACATGAGCAAGTGAGTTTTCTGTCTGGGTGCCCTGCGACTGGCTAGCAACCATTTCAGATTGTCCCCTGCCCACTGCTCAAAGATAGCTGGGGATGGGCTCCAGCACCCCCGCAACCCTACTGTGGACAAGCGGTGCAGATAATGGATGGATGGATATTTAATGATAAGCTTTTACATGTGAATTTTATCAATTTATGTATTTCAGCTCTTTGGTGATTAGAGTTGATCTACTTATCATCCATAAATCCATTATCTTTACCACAAATCCTCAGTAGGTTCATGGGGGTGCTGGAGCCCATCCCAGCTATCTTCGGGCAGTGGGCACGGGACACCCTGAACTGGTTGCCAGCCAGTCGCAGGGCATGCGGATACAGACAACTCACTTGCTCAGTCACAGCTAGGGACAATTCGGTTCGGCCAATTAACCTGACATGCATGTTTTTGGAATGTGGAAGGAGACCGCAGTGCCAGGAGGAAACATGCAAACTCCACACGGGAAGGTTTGATCTCATGACCTTGGAACTGTGCCGAACACGCTCTAACCAATGCGCTGCCGTTGTTGTTGTTGTTGTTGTTGAGTCTCTCATGGCAATCCTTAGTAGGGCTAGACTAGCTCGTGGGAGGCTCCGCAGTTCTCCGAAGGAGAGGGGGCTGCGACTGTCCTGTGCCGCCAGGCGCGACGGGGTGTGACCCAAGCAAACCAAGCATACAAAGCCACTGAAGTCCTTAGTACGTTCGGACAGGCCGGTGCATGATTTATGGAAGCCCCGTGGGCAGGTAGTACAGGTGATTGGGGTGTGGTCGCAGCGAATGGTTCGAAAGCACCACTGGCATTTGGACTGGGGGCCAGGGTTGCTCTCGATGTCACCCGCCCTAAGAAGAACAGAGAGAGGAGAGTAGAAGAGAGAGAAAGAGAGGGATAGATAGAAAGAGAGAAAGACAGACAGAGTAAAATGCATAAAGGGGGAAATGAGAGTGAGAGAGGTGGGGAGAGAGTAGGAAAGAGAGGGATAGAGAAAATGAGAGACAAGAGTGTAAAGGGGGAAGAGAGAAAAGGAGAGACAAAGAAGGAGAGAGGACCAAGAAAGAAAGAGAGAGCGAGTCTGAGTGGACTGAGTCGGATTCGAAGGCTCCCCCGGGAGAGAACCCTTCGCAGGACACCACGGGAAGGTTCCTAGTCTTTGTCCTGCATACGCCGCTGTGCTGCTTCTACATATCATTTTAGTTTAATTTCAAGACATGTTTTCAATATAAACTATATTAGCAGTTAAGTATGAATTTTGACCAAATGTATTGTTTAAGTGATAAAGGTTTGTAGTATTATTTAATTTTAGTATAATATTATAATATAAATTAAATAATCCATTAATTTAGAACTTGTAAACATTTTCATTTTTAGCTATATTTCTTTGTTCTTCTTTTCATCTTATTTAGAATTTGGGTTACTTTTTTTTTTTTTTACTATAATTATCCATTAAATTAGGACTTCTAAAAATACTGTTTTAAGTTTAAAAGGGTCGTTCAATTTTTTTATATTGATTAGATTTCAAAATACTTTTCTAACATAAAATAAAGGATCCATTGTTTTAAGGTCAGACGGCGCCGTGAGGCAATGCATGCTGGGAGGTCACGGCAAGAAGAACGCTGCAGGGAGTTGCCGTTCTCCACTTCTGTTGCCTCCATCAACCATAAGCCCAGTAAGACAGGGACTCAATAAATGAGTTTGCTTTCATTCTTAATTGAAAAGTACTCTAGAAATATTACGAAATTACTACAGTAATATTATACTACAAGAATACCACTACAGAAACATCACAACAGAAATACTACAAAACACAACTAAAGTAATGTTACAAAAATACCACTACAGTAATAGAAATAGTAATAGTACAAAAGTAACACAGAAATTCATCCATCCATCAATCCATCCTCTTTACCGCTTATCCTCACTAGGCTCGCGGGGGTGCTAGAACCCATCCCAGCCATCTTCAGGCAGTGGGCAGGGGACACCCTCAACTGGTTGCCAGCCAGACCCAGGGCACACGTAGACATTGGGACAATTTAAACCAGTTAGTTAACCTGCCATGCATGTTTTTGGAATGTGAGCTGAAACCGGAAAAATCATATCATATAAATCTTGAAAAATGCACACACAAGATTAAAACCCGCTTATCCAAATTGCAGATATATTTGTGGCTCTGCATAATAGACGATTCACACCAGATTTCTTCAATTAATGGTATTGGAAAATTGGCATTGAAAGCACTTAAAAAGTGCTTGAACTTGACCATTAAAAATGTGTATGAACCCTGAAAAGGACAAAGCAAGCTTTATTCACACTGTGGTGCAAACAATATCAATAGCAGCTAGCAGTAAGCCATAGCCTGCGGCCAAGTGGCTAACATGAGTGAATAAGGAAGAAAAAAAGCAGAGGCTGCCTGAATGTGGGGTCTTGGGCTTAATTGTGTGTGATAAGTGGCCTTTAAGTGCTAAAAACACTGTCAAACTACCTTTGAAAAATGGTCATCCGCGCTTCCGCAGTAGTAAGATGGCCGCCAAACGCCAAACATGTCAGCTTCTTCAAGATTGTATTATATCATTGCGCATTTCTTGTTAAGTTTGGTGGTAAATAAACCCATGTAGGGGAGAAGGTATTTATTAACAAAAGGTACAAAGTAGAAATAACAAACATGGCTTCACAAAACAAGGGAATGTCCAAACCAGAAACAAAAACAAAAACTAGAAAATACATGGAGCAAAGTAACAAAGAAACCAGAGACAAATAAAAACAAACGTGGTGAGGTAGTGGAAGTAAAATGAAAATGACAAATAGAATGACAATGAAAATGACCCGACCATTTTTAATTTTCAAAGTGTCCCTTTAAAGCGTTCTAGATAATTGGACACGCCTCTGCCAAGTTCAAACCCCTGGTTGGGGCCCTCTGGTGGTTGGAAGTGCGTCAGACTCTCACGTTTCTAAATATAAAATCATGTTTATAAGATGCCCTGCGATTGGCTGGTAACCAGTTCAGGGTGTCCCCTGCCCACTGCCCGGAGATGGCTGGGATGGGCTCCAGCCCCCCCGCGACCCTAATAAGGATAAGCGGTACAGCTAATGAGATGAGATGAGATGAGATGTTTATAAGATAGTACATGTGTTTTTGTTCATTATTTAAATCAATAATGTGTCATTTAAATGAACTAAGTACTTTTATGCAACTAGGGGTCCCTTTATAATACACACTGGCTCTTTAAAAAAAAATCAGAGTACAGTTCTTTGCGCTGTTTGACCGAATGAACCGGATTCATCAAAAGTGTTCCCATAAAGAGAAGTCTTTTAGGGCAGGGCGGCATAATCGTCTAGTGTTTGACTTTCCCTGGGCCCGACAAGCTAGCTAGCGCGAGCCGCCGACTTGGGCGTATGCCAAACCGGAATGAATTGGTGAGAAAAAAAAGAAAAAAAAGGAAAAATAATGAATGAGGCGGTCCCGAGCGGACCAAACTTCTTCGTTTGATGTGCTGCACTAAGCGCTCTTTGTCACATCCGACAGATTCGCTTTCGCTTGCATTGAGAATGGAAATGAAATTTGGCTTATTAATGACAAACTAGCAAGCGATTGAAGATACCTTATGGTAGAGTTGACCCCCGGGATACAGGGGCCCCATGTTGTGACGTTTTCACTTAATGCCACGTGAGCTACTTACAAAATGATCAAGTCACAATTATCTACCTACCTTAAAAAGATTCAGAGCAGTCGAACATTCAAAAAAAGTGTCCCTATAGTTGGAATTGAATGCATCAAATGTGTCCTCTGCTTACTGCTCAAAGATAGCTGGGATGGGCTCTAGAACCCCCACGACCCCACTGGGATAAACGATGCAGATATTGGGTGAGAATTTGGAGTTATTCAATTTTTTACCGCAGCGTGAGCAACCCTGACATTTACACTCACATGCTCCATTTGACCATTTGATAGTAGCGTATCCCATCCAGCACAATGCACTGAATACACTTTCTCATGATCTTCCAGTATGAACTTTACGATCTACCAGTAGATCGCGATCCACTCAATGAGCACCCTAGCTTTATGATGTAGAATAGGATGTTTTCCAAACCCTCTTGACTCTATTTCCATAAAAATACGACATCAGCAAATCACTTCCAAAATCTCAGAAAATTACAATTGGTATTGGTCTGCGTCGAATTAAATGCTAGTCTTCAATTGGTAAGCATAACTCCCTCCCACAATGCCTTTCTCTCTTTTTGTTCAATTCATAAGATGTTGTACTTCGTAAAGACTTTGCAAGTTAGTGTCTGTATACTGTGTTTTTTGTACAGTATTTATTCACTATAGGTCCCAATGCTTGTAGTGATAATAACCGCAAACACATGAAAAGCATGGAAACAAAGCTAGCAAATATCAAGGAATACCAAGAAAGGGCACAGAATCATTTTACATGCCCGCAAACGTGTACAATTCTTTGCAGTGTTCATGCGTATGACGATATATGTATCTAAGATGCCTTTCTCCTCTTGGTCGATGTCATATAAAATGCTATTAGTTTGAGTCGCAGCATAATGGAGATGCCGATACGCCATTGGCTTAACTCCCTTCCACAATTTATTTCTATCTCTTCGTTTATCTCAAAATAACGTGTTTATTAAAGACTTTGCGAGTTGGCAATACAATTCTGTATCTTTCGCACTGTTTTTATTCACTATGGGTCCAACAGTGCAGTGGTGCTAAAAGAAAAAGCAAAAACATGACAACCATTGAAACAAAGCTTGAAATAATAAAGAAATACAAATGCGACACAAACAGCTACCCTAGCTAAGTTGCATGGCCTAAATCCATCAACAATCAGGAATGTTACTAAAAAATACATACGAGTTTTTAGATCCCTATTAATTGTAATTCGCGCCATTATCCCTATCTCTGCGTCCACCCACTAACTTCACTGTTCCAGCTCACGTCCAGTACACCAAAGGTTTTTCCTGAATCAGCTATTCAACACTTTATATTTTGTACTGTATTTATTCATTATGGCTTGCAGTGATGCTGAAGGGTGAAGCAAAAATATAATAACCACGGAAACTAAGCGTGCAATTATCAAGAATTACGAAGAAGGCACAAACAACCATTATTGGGACAATTATTAAGAATAAGTGGCAATCAAATTAACAAAGTATAGTAAGGGCTTGACAATCCTTTCAACATTTTCAAAATCAGTATTAATTTGAATCAGCCACCTCCTTCCCCCTCTGCATCCACCCGTTAACACCAATGTGCCAGATCAAGTCAATTTACTCCAAATGTAAATATTTATTTAAGTTATTTAATCATATACACATACTGTATATTACATATAAGTAGTGTAAGTACAATTTAGATTTTTTTCACCAAGGTTTTGGAACGTATCGGCTATTTAGCATTGGTTTTCATCCTTCGCTATAAGACAATCTCCCTTTTTTTTTATTATAAACAATTCTGTTTTTTTTTTCGTTTTGTTTTTTTCTAGGGATACCGGGGGTTAGGAAATTATTAGCTAATTATCATAAATTTCTATTCTTCGCAATACGGCAGTTTCACTTTGCAATCTTCTGCATATACTTAAAATCTAAAAAGTTTCCAGTCACCGCTTAATCTAGAAGGATCCAATCACAGAGCTCGCTAGCTCTGACTTTCTGGGTAAAGGAGATTAGCATTGGTTGTTCAAGGATTTATCGTTATTACCGTAGAGCAAATACGAAGAAACGTTAATTGGAGCGAAAACGGCGCCATATGGACGAGATTATTGTGGGATGAGAATGACAAAGATTAGGCCACCCGGCCGTGATTGAGACGGATTAACGACACCGAGCGCAGATTACGGCGGGAGAGAATGGAGTCAGGCGGCGGCAAACTATTTGCTTGTTGAGTTTCACAGCGGCGGGGACAACTTTAAAGCCCCTCTTGGCCGATAAGGGAATTTTAATTCTAATGTTCGAAATTTGTTGCTATTCATACAGAATAATAATCTCAAAAAAATTGAAAGACGGTTGTATTTTAATGGAATTTAGCCTAAAATCTGGCTAACACAGCCACTTGCTGCATTGGCAAATAGGATTGCTTTAGGGGTGGGCAACTTTTTTGAGTCAGGGGCCTCATTGGGTTACAAAAATGGGCCAAGAGCTGATATTAGAGACCTATTCCATTTGTCTTATTTGTGAATCAATATATGATGTGATATTACTTTTTATGTTTGTTTTTAATAAGATTGGTCTCAACAAATTGGGTTTGAATCCCCCACGATTAAAGGTAATAATATATGAAGTCCCAGTTTTAAACACTAAATTTGTTTTTTAATTTGGTTGTATTACTATAATTGTATTTTTTTATTAGGTAAGAGAATTCTCCCACCATGGTCCGCTGTGTGTCGTAAGAGGCGACTAAAGTGGAGGGAGCGAGGGGACTGGGGATCCTCTCCTCTCTATCTCTACTCCCTAAGAGACAGCAAGGCAAAGAAAGGGGGACGGGAGACTGAAAGGTCTCGCAAACCCTAGTTATAAGGTCATTAAATGTCAGAGGATGTGGAAGTAAAGCGACTGAGTGGAAAAAAGGGGAGATCGGAAGGATGATGACTAAAAGGAAGGTTGATGTGTTAGCCTTGAGTGAAACAAAGATGAAAGGAAAGGGTGAATTACAGCTTGGAAGTATGTATGGTAGAAGGTCTCGAGTTACAGGTGGACATGCTAGAGAAGGAGTGGCTGTGCTTGTGAGTGAGAAAGCAAAGGAAAAACTGGTGGAGTGGAAAGAGATATCTTCCAGATTGATGTGGGTGAGGTTGAAGTGGGGTGTAGAAGTATGGATGTTTATAAGTGCATATGGACCTGGTTCAGAAAGAAGCGCTGAGGAGAGAGAGGAGTTCTGGAAGGACTTGTCCGAATGTGTGGCAAGTGTGAAAGAAGGGTGGAAAGTGGTAATGCTAGGTGACCTGAATGCTAGAGTGGGTGATGAAACGGTTGAAAATGTGATTGGTAGATATGGCGTACCAGGAAGAAATGAGAGTGGGAAGAAATTGATTGAGTTATCTGTGGAAAATGAGTTGGTGATGTGAAATACGTTGTTTAAAAAGAGGGACGTGAATAAGTATACCTTTGTCAGAGTGGATAGTGGTAAGATGTGGACAGAGCACTGATGGAGTATGTGGTGGTTAAGAAAGGGATGGTAAGTAGATTGTTGGATGTGCATGTTTACAGAGGTGAAATGAGTGGTATGTCTGATCATTTTTATGTGGAAGGAAAACTGAGAATAGATGGATCGTGGGGGGCTAGTTATAAGAAGAGTGTGAGGGAAGAGGTGAAAATGTCAGAGTTGAATAAGGCAGAAAAGGAAAGAGAGTTTATAGAGAGGATAAGAGAAGAGTATGAACGGGTTAGTAGAAGAGAAATGGAGAGTGTGGAAATTGAATGGAAGTCGTTTAAAGAGGCAGTGTTGAGGAGTGCAAAAGAAGTGTGTGGAATGAGAAAAGTTGGTCGAGGTATTACGAAAGGAAGTGAATGGTGGGATGATGAGGTATCAGAGGCTGTGACAGAAACGAGACGTGCCTTTGAGGAGTGGCTGCAAGATAAGAGTGGCGATGCGTATGAAAGATATAAAGTGAAGAAAAGGTTGGTAAAAGCGAAAGTGGAAGCAGCGAAAAGGAAAGCAAATGATGAATGTTGTCGAAAGATAGGAGTGAACTTTAGGAAAGGGGAAAAGTGTTGCTGGTTAGCGGTAGTGCAGTCAGGACGAGATGGGCAGAGTATTTTGAGGAGTTGCTAAATGTGGAGGATGGGAGAGAAGTGAGAGTCGAGGCGATCGATGGTATGGAGAGAATGCCCGTGTTGGGTGATTTCAATGTGAAGCCTGTGGAAACATGGGAGGTGCAAGAGGCAGTGAAAGAAATGAAAGGGGGGAAGGCACCTGGGTTGGATGGTTGTACTGCTGAATGCCTGAAAAAAGGTGGCACAGCTATGCTTGACTGGTTAGTACGCTTGTTGAATGTATGCTTTTTAAGTGGTGTGGTTCCTGTTGATTGGTGTAGTGCATGTGTGGTGCCATTGTATAAGGGTAAAGGTGATAAGTATGATTGTAGCAATTTGAGAGGTATCCGTTTATCGTCTGTATGGAAGAGTCTTGATTAAGAGAGTGAGAGAAAAAACGAGTGAGGTGGTGATGGAGGCGCAGAGTGGTTTCAGGAAAGGAAGAGGATGTGTGGATCAGGTGTTTGCAGTACGACAGGTGTGTGAGAAATATTTTGCAAAAGGAAAGGATGTTTATTTGGCTTTGATGGACTTGGAAAAGGCGTATGACAGAGTTGATAGAGAGGCATTGTGGCAAGTGATGGCGATGTATGGAGGGGGTGTAAAGTTGTTGAAGCATTGAAGGGTTTTTATATGAACAGCAGAGCATGTGTAAGAGTAGGGAGTGAGACAAGTGAGTGGTTCCCTGTGTTGACTGGTGTGAGACAGGGGTGTGTGATGTCACCATGGCTGTTTAATGTGTACATGGATGTTGTGGTGAGAGAGGTGAATGCAAGAGTATTTGGCAGAGGTGTAGACATGATGGACAACAGTGGAACAGTGTGGCAGTACCTGTCAGTTGTTGTTTGCAGATGAGGAAACATTGAGAAGGTTGGTAACGGAGTTTGGAAGAGTATGTGATAGGCGTAAGTTATGTGACAATGTTGGGTTGAGTAAGGTGATGAAGTGTTCAAGTGATGGAGTGGGCATGACGTTAGAAATCAGTTTGCATGGACAGGTGCTGGAAGAAGTTGAAAGCTTTAGGTACTTGGGTTGTGATGTGAGTTGGTGGAATGTAGTGTGAGGTATTGCACAGAGTGAATCAAGGAAGCAAGGTTTTGGGTGCTCTGAGGAGAGTGATGAGCAACAAGAGTATAGGTATGGATGTTAAGAGGGGACTGTATGAGAGTGTGATTGTGCCGACTGAGTCGTATGGTGCAGAGACTTGGAGCCTGAACGCAGATTTAAGAAGAAGGTTGAATATTTTTGAGATGAAGTGTTTGAGGACTATGATAGGAGTGACAAGATTGGATAGACTGAGAAATGAAATTGTGAGAGAAAGAACTGGAGTAGTTGTGGAACTGAGCAAGCGTGTTTATAAGAGAGTACTCGGTTGGTTTGGACACATGGAGAGGATGGATGAGGAGCGAATGTTGAAGAGGATCTACAGAGCAGAAGTCAATGGAAAGAGACCAAGAGGAAGGCCGCGATTGACGTGGATGGATGGTGTTATGAGTGCACTGCAGGAAATAGGTCTAAATATAATGGAAGCTAGAGCTCTTGTTGGTGACAGAAAGGAGTGGAGAGGTGTTGTGAAAGGATAGTGGGATTGTGGACGCGTTCTTAAGGATGGGCTGGGCACCCGTATGATGCGGCAGGGGTAAACGAGTGAAAGCTGTCGGGCCCTGCTGTTGAACAAAAGAGTGTGTTGTGTCACCCTGACCCGAGTGACATTGCCGCTTTCTGGTGTCCCATTTCATCTGGAGGGACAAAAGCATGACCAACTTGGGTGCCGAGGTGCCTAACTTGTTTGGGTGTTTGGGCAATTGGGTTGGCCATGGTCCAAAAATGTTTGTGTGTTTTTTTGCCATTTATTTCCCTTTTATTTTCTTTGTTATTGTATGTGTGTGTCTTGCTGTCGGTCACCCCTCTTGAGGGATATGACCAATGTAGATAGATAAATAAATAGATGGATTTCTGCAGTCGCATTTTCGTATCTCCATAGTATTTTTGTGGTATTTCCTTAGTAGTATTTTTGAATATTTCTGTAGTATTTCTGTAGTACGTCGTCTGTACTATTTGTGTAGTATGTCCTTAGTAGTACTTTTGTAATATTACTGCAGTTGTATTTTTTGTAGTATTTTACTTATAATATTCTAGCAGTATTTTTGTATTGTAGTATTACTGTAGTAGTATTTTTGTAGTATCCATGTTGTAATATTTCTGTGGTAGTATTTTTGTATTATAGTAATGATATTTTTGTAGTATTCATATAGAAGTATTTCTAAAGTATTTTCATTATTTTATTCTTATAGTATATCTTTAATATTATGGTAGTACTTTTTTAGTATTTTTATAGAAGTATTTTTGTAATATCACTGTAGTGATATTCTTATAGTGTTTTAATGTAACGTTTCTCAAGGCTAGCATTGTAGACACAGACACTAGTCGCTAATGAATACCTTTTTTTTAAGGAAGCATAAAAGGAAAAAATATATTTTGTCAACACAGCCAAATAGCAAATCATAACTTTATGGTTTAGGGTTAGGGTTAGGGTTAGGGTTAGGTTTAGTTAAGTTGCTAGCGTCACTTTAAAAGTAAATGCTAAAAAATTTAGCGTTTAATGCCAGTGTCAGATCCAGACTTGAACTTCTAATGCTAATAGTAGAATTGTGGACTTGGCCACAAGCCTCTAATGAACATATGACACATGAGGTCAAGTCAAGTCATGTTTATTTGTACATCCCTTAATCACAGAGTTTCGAAGGGCTGCACAGACCACAGATTATTGCAAACCACAGACTATTATTACATCATCCCCTGATTTAAGACCTACATAAGGGCAAATAATACACAGTTATTGTCAACATAAAATATAGGTTTTTCATATGCTATAGAAAGAAACATGGTCAGAAATCTGCTAGTATATTATAATTAATCAATAAAACAACCACTAGACACATTAGCAAATAGCATCATTTTAAGTGTTTAAAAAAAAATCTGTGTTTAAATATCAGTTTCATGGACTTTAAGTCCTAATGCTAATGCTGGCATTTTTGACATGGCCACTCACCACAATCACTTTAACCATTAATGCTAAATTATTTAGCATTCAATGGCAGTAAAAACAAATATCATATGATTAGCATTGAACAAGTGATTAGCCTCAAGCTAGCAATTAGCCTTGAGCTAGTGATCCGTGCTTTAACACACAAACTGTACCAGCAGTCGGATTAGCTGATACAGCCACAACCCACAACCCATTAGTTGTTTGAATCGTTTTACCCGTTTATGCTAAATAATTTACCATTTAATGCCAGTTTCACTGATTTTAAGCAGTGATGCTAATGCTTACATGCCCACACGCTTACTAGCCGTTAATAGAAGAATTTCTTTTAGAAAAACATGAAAGAAAAAGGGTCAGAAATGTCCTAAAATATTTCTTCAAAACAGCCAATAGCCACAGTAGCAAAGCGCCTCACTTAGAATAGAATAGAATAGAATAGAATATACCTTTATTGTCATTGTTACAAAATGGGTTAGCATATTGTGACAAGGAAATTGGGCATGACACTCGAGTTTCACACATTCACAGTGAGGTAAAAAAGCCAAGAAGATAAAGGAACAGAGAAGATAAGGTTATAAAACAAGGAGGATAAGGTTATAGTTATACACAGTATTTACACAAGAAATGTCGGCATGTAGGATGTTACATACAGTTTGGTATCGTAATACAGTTTGGTATCGTAAGGGTTTGTGCAATTATACATTTGGTGCAAAAATAGTCATCATCGTGCAAAAAATAGTCGACATATGCATTTGGTGCAAAAAATAGTCATCATAGTGCAAAAAAATAGTCAACATTGTGCAAAGTGAGCAGTAAACAGTGCAGTCAACATGTGCAAGAAACAATAGACATGAGTACCGTTTTACGTTCGTGTGAGGTAGTGTTTTTGCAAGAGTTTTTCAGTTTTTTGTGCGGTGTGTGTTTAGGATGGTAATGGCTCTGGGGAAGAAACTGACTCAGAGTCTGTTTGTTTTTGTTTTTTGTGCCGGAAGGCAGCAGGTCGAAGAGGTGGTGGCCAGGGTGAGAAAAGTCATTGATGATGTTTTCTGCTCTGCCGAGGTAGCGAGACCAGGCAATGTCCTCCAGACTGGGCAGAGAGCAACCGACGATTTTCTTGGCTGTTTTGATGACCCTCTGAGCGTTTTCCTGTCTGCTGCTGTGCACCCAGCATGCCACACCGTAATGCAGTACGTTAGAATGCTCTCCACTGTGGCTTTGTAAAAGGACACCTGCAGCTGCTGTTTTAGATGATTTTTCCTGAGCAATCTCAGGAAATGCAGTTGCTGCTGGGCCTTCCCCACCACCGCTCTGGTGTTTGCAGACCAGGAGAGGTCGTCGGAGATGTGCACACCCAGAAATTTGAAGGAGTGGACTCTCTCTACACAGTCTCCTTTTATGATGAGTGGTGCTGGATTCCTGCCATTCCTTCTGAAGTCCAGTATGAGTTATTTTGTTTTTGTGGTGTTCAGTATGAGGTGGTTTTCCGAACAACACGTTGACAGTGACTCCACCTCATCCCTGTACGCCGCCTCGTCCCCTTCAGAGATGAGGCCAATCAAGGTGGTATCGTCGACGAACTTAATGATTGTGTTTGTGGGGTGGGTCTGTGAGCAGTCGGAGGTGTAGAGGGTAAAAGGCAGGGGGCTCAGTGCACAACCTTGGGGGGAGCCAGTGTTCAGTGTTAGGGTGGGAGGGACGTGGTTACCGAGTTTCACGGACTGTGGGCGGTTTGAGAGAAGTCCATCATCCAGTGGCAGATGGAGGGAGAGAGTTCTGGGTGTGTAAGTTTCTCCACAAGGATCTCCGGGATAATGGTGTTGAAGGCTGAGCTGAAGTCCTGAAAGAGCATTCTGACGTAGCTCCCCCGGTGGTCCAGGTGTTTCAGCACGGTGTGAAGTGCTGTGTTTATGGCGTCATCAGTGGAGCGGTTTGCCCTGTAGGCAAACTGGTGGGGGTCCAGTGTGAGTGGCAGGGAGTTTTTGATGTACTGGGACACCAACTTCTCGAAGCACTCCATGACCACGGGTGTAAGAGTGACAGGGCTGTAGTCGTTGAGGCTTTCCACTGCTGACTTTTTGGGGAGGTTTTGAGGCAAGGCGGGACAATCGCCTGTGACAGGGACCGGTGGAAGATGGTGGTGAAGACCCCAGCCAGCAGATCGGAGCAGTCCCTGAGAACCCTCCCTGGTACTCCATCCGGGCCAGCTGACTTCTTGGGATTTATAGTTTTCAGCACACGCCTAACTTCATGCTCCTGAAATGTGAGTGTGTTGCTGCTGGTTGTTGGTGGGTGTGATGTGGCTGTTTGTGGCCTTTCAGCTTCACAGCGAGCAAATAACTGATTAAGGTCCGCAGCTCATGAAACATCAGCCTCAACAGTTGCCAGGTTGTGGCCTCTGAAGTTTTTGATGTGTTGAAGACCCTGCCACATCCTCCTCGGGTCATTTCCAGCAAAGAGGTGCTCGATCTTCCTCGTGTAGGCTGCCTTTGCTTTCTTAATGCATCTCTTCAGGTCAGCCCTGGCCGTAAAGCTGTAAAGAGCGTTGTCTCCAGACCTGAAGGCGGTGTTGCGGTGTTTGAGGAGGGTGCGCACCTCGCTGGACATCCAGGGTTTTTGGTTTGGGTAGACCTTGATTTTTTTATTTACTGTGTCTTCATCCGTGCAGTATCGAATGTAGGATAAAACAGTGTCAGTGAATTTCTGGAGGTCATGGTGTTCAAATACCTCCCAGCAAGTTGATGAAAACAGTCCTGCAGCTGAGAGAGGGCTCCCTCAGGCCACGTTTGTGTTGTCCTTGTCACAGGCTTTGTTTGGGGGTGTATGAGGGGGTGAGGGACAGACATAGGTGATAGGAATTGACTAGGTAGGGGAGGGGGCAAGCTTTATTTGCGTTTTTGTATGATGCTGTATACACGGTCCAAAGTTTTTTCCCCCCTTGTTGCACAGTACACATGTTGAAAGAATTTTGGAAGTACAGTCCTTAAACATGCCTTATTAAAGTCGCCAGCGAACAATAAAGTCGCCAGCGAGACTTAAGTGGTTGGCTTCAGTTTAGCCACTAGCATCACTTTAATCTTTAATACAACAGACTTTAAATTAGAAGCAAGATTGGGCCTGAAAAATCCTGACCCGGCCCAAAGACGACAACTTGATTTGAGGGACTCAACCAGACGCAAACCCGAATTTTCTTGCTGACTTTTTTAGGTATTCACTATTTTTTTTTTAAAAGCTGCAAGAGAGAAGACCAGCCTAAAACTGAACTAATGAATAAACATTTTAGGCCCGACCCGAATTTCGGTTTGGGCCTGGGTTGGGGTTAAGCTTAAAATCTTACCCCTTCTTTAAATACTTATTAGGGACACTGCCACTAGCTACTAATAAATACAATACATTTATTTTGAATTGTATTGAATGAAACTTTTATTTCGAACATGACAAAACAAAAACGAAACAACAAATCGTAAAGAAAACACGCAAAAAATAAAACACAAACAATGTTATCGTACGTACATGTTCGAAAGGGAGTAGGAAGAAGCAAATGCTTATTAAATCCTACCCCTTTGACTTTAATAATTATGTCCAACAGTTAGCGTTTCTGTGTATTCACAAACGACAGAAACCTCTCGGCACATTGGCTATGTGGATACACTGTCTCTTCATGATCATCAGTATCTCCAGTTCCATCACTTTTCGCACAACATGAGAGGAAAATTCTTGGAAATATGCTAAATATTGAATAAAGATATTGAATAAAATATTGAATAAGAATATTGAATAAGAAGACATTGTAAAAATATATGCTCACTTACAATTAGCTTTGAGCATGCAATTAGCATTTCACTAGTTATTTTTGCGATTATTCATAAATGTTAATATGTAACCTCATTTTATTTTGTGCCTTTTGTTGTTTTGTATTTGTTTTTTTCATCTCATTTCAAAATAATGGGGAAGAAGAAGCTATCTGCTAGCCTCGAGTTAGTTATTTGTGCGTTATTGAAAAACAATTTTGTGCACACGTTTTTTTATACTGCTTTACAAGTACGAGTTCTAGCTTTTAAAAACGTTTTTTTTTTCTTTTTGACTCAATCTAGAGGCAAAACTAGCTAGCTATTAGCTTCCAGCTAGTTATTAGCATTGAGCTAGTGATCTGTGTGTTAACTGGCAAACAATTTTATATACTGTATGTACACTTTTTTTAGACTGCTTTAAAAGTCAGAGTCCACGGATCCCTTAACCACTTGGGTCCTAGGGGCACCACTTCCATTCTGGCGGTGCCCATCCCTCTATAGGCTGTATCTTTTGGGTAGGGGTTTGCTCCCCCACATAAAACAGTATCCATGTTTACCCATTCTTCAGAGATGAGCCAGACCTCCGCATCGATCGGCAGCAACATGTGATGATACTCATGCTAGATCCCAAATTACTTAGGGAAAAAAAACCTTTGAGTATCATATTGTACAATATGTGGCTTTTATATTTTTGTTAAAAAACAAACTTTGTGGCGATGACGGTACGTCCTTCCTTTAAAAAACGTTCCTTTTCTTTTCTGACGCAATCTAGAGGCAAAACATCTTGCGTCAGATATGAAAAAACTAATTGGAAATTCCTCCGACTTCCTTGACAACAATCAAAGGTCTTCCGTAAACCGCAATGACTTGTGACTAGTTGCTTGGAGTGAAGCCCGGTTGCAAAGTGTCCCGGGGCTACCACCCCCACTCATTGCAATTATTATATTTATTATTATTCCCTGCAGCCGTTAGCAAAAAAAGCGTACTTTCCGTTGTCCCAGCTTGTCATGCGTTCACACGCGATGAGGACAGACCTGTGACAAACCAGAACGGACTCAGGACTCAATTGCATGCGTTTGTCAGATTTTATTGAAAGAGTGAGATTTTAGGCTTGCTTGAATGCTTGATCCGAGGACTGGCGGAGAGCGGAATCGAGCAAGGCGGGGATGACACTTCCGTGTCGGAAGAAGGCAGGCGGGAATGGCACGTCGTTTGACCAGGGCTGGAGATCAGAGACGATGTCGAGTTCGTAATAGTGGTCGTAGGCAGGCGACAGGCAGAAGGCGTAGTCAGCTTCAGAAATGGGTCGAAAACGGGAATCAGGCAGAAAACAGGTTTAGCAGGGATGGAGTCGGACGAGAATGCCCACTGCTGGTGCGGGCTGCTCCCGGGTGGCAGGAAAGGCGGGAGTCGTGCCCCCATTGGAGGACCTCGGGACATAATTCGTCCGGAACAAAAAGGCGATCCTCCGGACATGTACTGGGGCCTCTCGGACGCGATCCTCAATGTCCCAGGTGATCGTGGCCATCACCCGGGAAGCAGGAAGGATGGACGCCGGCCCCCGGTATTGGTTCTCCTCCTTTTGAAACTGACGAGAGAGAGCATCAGGCTTAATGTTACGAGAACCAGGGCAATAGGAGAGGGTGAAATTAAAACTGGCAAAGAAGAGGGACCAGCGGGACTGTCTCGGGTTTAAACATTTTGCAGAGCGGATGTACTTCAAATTCTTATGGTCGGTCCACACCAAGAAGGGAGCCGCCACCCCCTCCAGCCAGTGACGCCTTTCCTCTAGTGCTAGTTTGATGGCTAACAGTTCGCGATCCGTCACATAATAATTACGCTCAGCCGGAGATAGACGTCGCGAGAAGAAGGCGCAGGGGTGCATCTTGTTATCATCAGCCAACCTCTGGGAAAGCACCGCCCCAACTCCCACGTCAGAGGCATCCGCCTCAACCACCAGTTGACGTTCCGGATCAGGCCCTTGCAGGGTAGGAGCCGTCGAGAAGCGGTTCTTGAAGGTGGTAAAAGCATTGTCGGCTGCTGCAGACCATCGGAACGCACCTTTTGGACTGGTGAGCGCCGTGATGCTGTATCCCGGAATGAAGCAACGGTAGAATTTGGAGAAACCCAGAAACTTTTTGAGCTTCTTACGGTCATGGGGAACGGGCCAGGAGGTAACCGCTGACACCTTTGTGGGATCCATCTTTAGCTTCCCCTCTGCCACGATATATCCCAGAAAGGTTACGGTCTGAGATGAAAGTCACATTTCTCCGCCTTCACAAAGAGGGAGTTCTCAAGCAGTCGGCGAACGACGAGTTGGACGTGCTGCGTGTGTTCTTCCTGGAACTTGGAAAAAATTCATCTAGGTAAACGAAAACGAACCGTTGAGCACATCACGCAACACGTCATTAATGAGCGATGTGGAGGTAGTGAAGTAGCCTTGGCTTTGCTAAATACCTCTCGTAGGTGGTGATAGCAGGCAGGAACCTTGGACAGATCAGGGGGAGGCTTGGAAGCTATGGGTCGGTCAGGGTGAGATGCAGCGCGCAGACAGGTTTGATGGCACTTGACGCCCCATTCCATCACGGTTCCAGAACGCCAATTGAAGTGGGGGTTGTGCCGTATGAGCCAAGGATGACAGGGGGATGGGAGCAGGTGGAACCGAATCCGCTCTTGGTGGTTGCCTGATAATTTCATCTCCACCGGTTCGGTATCTTGCGTGACTTTACCCAACAGGCGCCCGTCTAACGCTCGGGCAGTGATAGGGGACGAGAGAGGAACCAAGGGTATTCGTAATTTGCGTGCGAGGGTGATGTCTAAAATGTTCACTTCTGCGCCGGAATCGACCAAGGCAGGTAGACTGGGGAATACCGGAAATCGAGAGGCGGGCCTCAAGGACAGTTCTTGGGGTTCTGGAGGTTGGGATAATGGCTGAGCCCAATCGGATCCCTCCGCTGTCCGACGAGCTCTTCGTTTTACCGGGCACGATGAGATTCCATGTCCCTCGCCGCCACAGTATAGGCAAAGCCCCTCGGATATCCTTTGCCGGCGTTCCTCCACGATCCACCTCCATGGCTTCGTGGGGACTCGAAATCATGGTAGGCCTTTTGGTGGGGAATCGTCTCGGCTGGCCCCGCTCCTGTCGTCATGCCTGGACTCGCCGGTCGATTCGAGCCGTCTTTCAAGTAATCTGCCAGACTGTGGAGGTAAGTGTCGACCAGCGCCTCGGCGTTCCAGTGACTCTGGCTGGCCAGGGTTCGAAAATCTATGGAGTAGTCGGCAATTGTGCGTTTACCCTGGCGGATGTTCAGGAGGGAACGGGATGCATCGGCCGCTGAAGATCCTGTGTCAAACACCTTTACGATCTCCTGGGCCAAGCGATCGAATGAAGAACACGTCACTGAGCCACGCTCGAACTCGGAGGTTCCCCAGAGTCGAGCTCTTCCGGACAGGTGATTGATTGTGATAGCCACTTCTGCCGCTTCGGACGCGAAGTTACCAGGTTGCAAGTCGAAAATGAGACGACAGTTCACCAGAAATGCACGAACTTGTGCCGGATCTCCACAAAACTCTTCAGGTGCACCCACTCGCGGTTCGGCCGATCCGATGACGTGAGAGGTAGGAAGCAGCACTACCGGCGTCGGGGATCGGGTACTCGAGGGCGGAATGTCGGAAAGGGGAGCTGATGACGTCAGTCACCATGGCAAATGATCTGACAGTCTCGCTACTTGTTCTTGCTGTTGAAGCAGGAGATGTCTTTGCCGATCTAGCATTTGTTGCTGTTTCTGGACTTGGTTTGTTGCACGGCGCCTTCAGCCCATTGTAAACGCTGCAAAGCGGAAGGAGGCTCCGCGTTACTTTGATCTCCACTCGGAGAATCGCGTGCTGAGTCCATGATCTTTTGGTCAGATTGTTCTGTCACAGACCATAACGGACTCAGGACTCAATTGCATGTGTTTCTCAGATTTTATTGAAAGAGAGTGAGATTTTAAGCTTGCTTGATTGCTTGATCCGAGGACTGGCGGAGAGCGGAATCGAGCAAGGCGGGGATGACACTTCCATGTCGGAAGATGGCAGGCGGGAATGGCACGTCGTTTGACCAGGGCTGGAGATCAGAGACGATGTTGAGTTCGTAATAGTGGTCGTAGGCAGGAGGCAGGCAGAAGGCGTAGTCAGGTTCAGAAATGGGTCGAAAACGGGAATCAGGCAGAAAGCAGGTTTAGTAGGGATGGAGTCGGACGAAAACGCCCACTGAGTGAAAACACAACAGCTCGCAAAACGATCTGACAAAGTTTGAACAGAAGACAGGGGCTTAAGAAGGGTGTGGCCACCAATCAGCTTGTCCGGGCTGTTGGCGCCAATCAAGCTGCCACAGGTGTTCCAAATAGGGCAATCATGACAAGACCAGAATCTGGGAAGCGCAACACTGACTGGATTCACATGATTTCAATCTTTTTGTGCCCTCGGTGCAGTTACCACCATCGACGTGATTATTATTATATGAGTTTTTTCCTACCAAAAACCGATAACAAACTTGATGATAAAAAAAACCCATAATAAATGTACGATTTTGAATTGACATCAAACGACCATTCCACAAACGATTTGGCCCTAAAAATAACGATACATATTCCCCCCAAAAATGAAAAATAAATAAACAATAATAAATCCAGCCCTTACGAGAAAAAAATATTGATTCAAGTAATATATTCCAAATCCGGTGGGTTACATCAGGGTCACCAACGTGGTGCCCGAAGGCCCCTATAGCTGCCTAAGATCACCCGAGTAGTAGTAGTATGGTTCTGATAACAGCTCTTCAGTGATGGATCGTGATTTTCGAGGAAAGTTATTACTTGCTTGATGTTTCCGTGGTTGACTACGGCTATATTAAATCCACTTCTACTAATTTGAAAGTATTAATAACATGATTAGTTTATTTTTAAACTTATCCATGACGAAAAAGCTACAAAATATTCAAAAAGTACACAATAACAAATCCAACTTCAGTAAAAAAGAATCAATATAAGTACTGTAATGTACATGTACCATCATGGTGCCTGGGGCCCCAGGGTAGCTCCTTAAGATAACCTGAGTAGCTTGCAGACCGGTTTTCAAAATACTCCACTAATGATGGGTCATTGTGATTTGCTAGAACATTTGAATGAATGAATGAATGAAAACTTTTATTTCGAACATAAAAATAAAAACAGGACAAAAACAATGAGTCAACAACAAAATAATGTCACATAACATGTTCGAAAAGGGGTAGTCAGAAGCAAATGCTTATTTTTCCTACCCTTTTATCTTCCCTATTAAATACATTTTATAGATAGCTCCTCTTGTGTCCAATACAACAAAATCTCATGGATATACTTATTACATAGGTCAGATATCAATAATTATAATAGTTACAATAATCACATATTTTATACCTAATCTTCGCAATACCCATCCCTCAACGTCATAATGCGCATAATGTCACTGCGGCACCAGTGATAATAACAATAAAAATAAACACAATACTTATAATAACAGTTCTGATGTAATAATAGCAACAATAACAACAAGTTAACCATAGTTTGAAATGCAGTATTTCCAATCTCCCTCATATCCCATTTTCTTCATCCCTGTATTCCGCCAGTAATGCTTTTTTGTATTTAAATTTGAACACTTTCTAACTAGCATGATGTTATAGTTGTCTGCTCGGCCTATCCCAAACCTACTTTTCATCATCAAGACCCAGTAATAAGAATCTAATATAATATATTATTCATCATCTCATTAGCCGTACCGCTTATCCTCATTAGGGTCGCGGGGGGGCTGGAGCCCGTCCCAGCCATCAATGGGCAGTGGGCAGGGGACACCCTGAACTGGTTGCCAGCCAATTGCAGGGCACACGGGGACAGACAACTCACTCGCTCATTCACACCTAGGGACAATTTGGACCAGGCAATTCACCTGAAATGCATGTTTTTAGAATATAATATAATACAGTATAGTATAAAATAATATAACATAATATAATACAATATAAAATAAAATAACATAACATAGCATAACAAAACCCTTACCCTAACCCTAACCCATAGCCCTGCGACTGGCTGGCAACCAGCTCAGGGTGTCCCCTGCCCACTGCCCGAAGATGGCTGGGATGGGCTCCAGCACCCCCGCGAGCCTACTGAGGATAAGCGGTGCAGATAATGGATGGATGATATAATATAATATAATATAATATAATATAATATAATATAATATAATATAATATAATATAATATAATATAATATAATATAATATAATATAATATAGTATAATATAATATAATATAATATAATATAATATAATATAATATAATATAATATAAAAGAGGGCAGCACGGCGGCGCAGTGGTTAGCACGTGGCACAGTTCTAAGGTCTTGGGAACCTCCTGTGTGGGTTCAAATCCAGGTACCGGATTTACTGTGCGGAGTTTGTATGTTCTCCCCGTGCTTGCGTGGGTTTCCTCTGGGCACTCCGGTTTCCTCCCACATTCCAAAGACATGCATTTCAGGTGTATCGGTCCAAATTGTCCCTAGGTGTGAATGAGTGAGCGAGTTGTCTGTCCCTGTGTGCACTGCAATTGGCTGGCAACCAGTTCAGGGTGTCCCCTGCCCACTGCCCGATGATTGCTGGGATGGGCTCCAGCACCCCCGCGACCCTACTGAGGATAAGCGGTGCAGCTAATGGGATGAGATGAGATGAGATAATATAAAAGAATAGAATAGAATAGAATACACTAGAATAGAATAGAATATATATCTTAGTATAAGCATATATTCAAGCTAAGAGAATGTTTAATTTGATTAGTTATGCAGGATATATTAAGATCTCTATTGAGGATGATTGATAAGCACTTATATGTATATGAATACAACTTAAATGTTATAAAAAAAATATAAGGGGTTAATCTTGACTTATGGTAACAGAAATCTCTCAGGATAATAGAATAGAATAGTATAGAATAGAATAGAATTTATGAAAATAGAAAGGGCCTGTGTAAGAAAATTTAGATAAGATAAAAGTTAAGAATAAATGTATCAAATAAAAACAAGTAAATATAAAACTAAAAAACAGAGAACCAAAACATCACTCGTCATTTGTGCGCATTCCTGTTTAAGAATTTTGCATACAGTAATAACACAGTAATAACGCATGAGTAGCCCCGTGGAAGGTTCTGAAAATAGCTAAACAGTGATGGGTCATTGTCATTTTCTAGGAATATTTGTAACTAAAATGATGTTTTAGTTTTTGACTGAGCCTATTTAAACCTTATTCTAATCACGAGAAACTCGTAATAACATGGTAATAGCATAGTCACAAAGTTAATTTCTGCATTAATCAGTGACAAAAAGAATATCTGCCAAATCCTGCGTTACATGATTACAAATCAAAGAAGAATCTATTTTTTCTTTTCCAAAGTGATGTCCGAGTCTAACTCACCAATCCTGAGAACCTGCTGCCAACTGGTCCACAAGTCCGCTAGCAAGTAAAGTAAAGACAAGAGCATCCGTTTTTTCTTGGCCATGGTCCTCCCTGGGGGATCCACTGGAGCATGGAGATCACGCTTTTTGCCTGAGATCACTTTTGGGTCATGCTGACAAGTTGCCAGTCCTCCTATCCTTTCCCATTACAATCAAGTGCCTCCTGACCCGCATTGTTTTCTCATTCATTGCGTAGAAGACATAGAAAACAAGCTCCAAGTTGAAGGTTCAAATCCGTCAAGTGTTGTTTTCCATGGTGTCTTTGTTTTTTTCCCGGCGTTCGCTTGAATTGATGAAAGTGGAGTAGGAGCAAAGTGGAGTAGGACAGCTGAGATGCTCCAGCTGGCAAGGCAGCGTAAATGGGAAGTAGTGTTTCCGTCTATGCCTTTTCAAAATAAATGTCAGGCTTGAGAACTTGCTTGGGCAAAAAAAGAAAAAAAAGAAATAGGGGTAGTCAAATATTTGGAGCCGGGGGCCAAATTGTCTTAAAAAAATTGGCCAAGGGACCTATCTATTTTATTTAATGATGACGAAATAGACATGTGATATTTCTTTTTATACTTATTTTTGATAAGTTTGGTCTCATCAAAAAACACACACACACACACAATTAAAGAAAAGTATATACTAGGTCCCTGTTTTAAGCACGGAATTTGATATTTCATTTGTTACTATTTCTGTAGTTGTGTTTAGTAGTGCTTCTGCAGTCGGATTTTTGTAGTATTTCTATAGTATTTTTGTAGAATTGCACTATTAGTATTTTTGAAGTATTTCTATAGTAGTATTTTTGAGTATTTTAGAATTCCTATAGTATGTTTGTAGTATTACTACAAACATACTATAGGAATTCTACCCACATATATATATATATATATATATATATATATATATATATATATATATATATATATATATATATATATATATACGTTTACTGTAGTAGTATTTTTGTAATATTTTACTTGTAATATTTCTTTAGTACTGTTTTTGTATTGGAGTATTAGTGTGGTAGTATTTTTGTACTATTCCTTTCATATTATTTCTGTAGTAGTATATATGCAGTATCCTGTCATAATATTTCTGTAGTAAAATGTTTGTGTTGTAGTACTAATGTAGTAGTATTTTTGTATTGTGGTATTACTGTAGTACTATTTTTGTCTTATTCATGTATGGGATTTCTGTATCAGTGTTCCTGTCATAATATTTCTGGACTGGTATTTTTCTATTATAGTACTACTGTAGTGGTATTTTTTCTTTAGTATTTAAGTAGTATTTTTATAGACGTATTTTTGTAATATTATAGTAGTTGTATTTTTGTAGTATTTATTATATAATATAATTACCGTATTAGTATTATAGGGGGACTAAGGTACAAATGGAAACAAAGTTTTCGCAAAGAAAAAAAAATATTAATAGTACTTTATTTACTATATTTATTGTCCTTATACTTTAACCACTTTCCTTTGGCGGGCCAGTATAAAAAGCCAGAATGCATGTGGCCGATGGGCTGTAGTTTTCCCACCCCTGATATATATGATTAATTCAATCTAGTGTTTATGTAAATCTTAACAAGTAAAAGTCTGGAATTGGATGTATTAAAAATAAAACTGATTTAAATTCTTCCACTTGTGAGAATTGTCATGGCCTTAGAAGATTTCTATGCTTTAATCGCATCTTTACTCTTAATGATTGTCCTGATCGTCGATTGGTTATGGCCGTACAACTTAGCGAGGGTAGCAACGGGTAAGCTTTAATCATAGTGCTTGACAATGGCAAGCTTCATTTCCATGGTTATTATGTTTTTGATATACCCTTCAGCATCACTGAAAACCCTGAGCCAAGATCTAATAAAAATAGTATAAAAAAAAGTATTTTAGTGTACTAACTCCAAAAAATATTTCTTCTTTGTATTTTTTTATCCTCTCAAGCTTCGTTTCCATTGTTATCATCCTTCTTGCATTTCCCTTTACGTTATGGGACCCATAGCTAAATACAGTAAATTCAAGTTTGATACATTCAATTCAGAACTGAACAAAGGAAGACAAAGGCATTAAGGGAGGCAGTTCAGCCAATAGCATATAAACATCTTCATGTTGCCGTAAATACCAGTAGGAGACTTTAATGTTTTGTTCATATTAAAGTTAGTTAGTTATTAGTTTATATTAGTTTTATTTCAGGATCTTGTTGTCATGGCACTATATATTTTGTTCCCACTTGTAGGAATGTTTCATGTGTTGTCTTCTTTTCATGTTTTGCTCATGTCATTAGTGTTTCAATGTCAGGTAGCAGGGATGTGTTGTTGAACCTTTCTTACAGTAGCTTTGTTGGCTAACCTTTTTTTCTGATTTTAAAATTGATAAATTAAATTAATTTTTCTTAACGTAACATGACCAAGGTCAGGGGTGTCAAACTCATTTTAGCTTAGGTGCCACATGGTAGGAAAAAAAACTCTTATGGGGTCCAGACTTGTAGATTAAAGAGAAAAAAAGAGAGGAAGAAAACAAATGAGAGAAAGAATTAACAAGCAAGAGAAAGTCATATAGAATGATCATAAGAAACGGAGAAAAAAGTGAAATACAAAAAAAGAATGCAAGAGAAAAAAAAGATGTAAAGAGAGAGATAGAGAGAGAAGGAGCAAGAGAAAGATGCAAAGAACGATAAAAAGAGAGAAAAAGAAAAGTAGAACGAGAAAGAAAGAAAGCAAGAGAAATGAATATAAAAAGAAAGAAGGAGAGAGAGAAATAAAGAGAGAAAGAGAATGATGCAAAGAGAGAGAAAGGGGGAGAGAGAGACAAAGATAGAGAGAGAAAGTCAAGTCAAGTCATGTTTATTTGTATAGCCCTTAATCACAAGGAGTCTCAAAGGGCTGCAAAAAACACGGATTATTGCAAACCACAGACTATTATTACACCATCCCCTCATCTAAAACCTACATGAGGGAAAGAAAAAACTCGAAGAAACCTTGAGAAGGGACTGCACATGAGGTAAACCCCATTCCAGGATGACCAGGTGGCAATTGATGTTGCAATAACAAATAATACACATATCATCAACAGGAAATATAGGTCATTTACAAGCTATAGAATAAAAGTGTTTTTGTGTCTGGATTTAAACAGTTTCACTGAGGTCTCTTCCTGCATGCATTGACTCCTCTTAATAAAGTAGACCATAGAGTCATGGGCTGAATGGGTAGAACTATCTGTAATGATATGTTGCAGAGAGAGAGAGAGAAAGAGAGAGAGAGAGAGAGAGAGAGAGAGAGAGAGAGAGAGAGAGAGAGAGAGAGAGAGAGAGAAAGAGAGAGAGTAAGAGAGAGAGAGAGAGAGACAAAGATAGAAAAAAAATAAGAGACAGAGTGAGAGAAAGAGAAAGGAAGAAGAGAAAAAGAGAGAGACAGAAAGACAAAGAGAGATAAAGAGAAATAAAGGAAATAGAGAAAGACAGAGAGAGAGAGAAGTGAAAAAGAGAGACAGGAGACACAGAGAGGCAAAGAGGGATAAGAGAGAGAGAGAGAGAGACAGAGAGAGACAGAGAGAGACAGAGAGAGAGAGAGAGAGAGCGAGAGAGAGAGAGAGAGAGAGACAGACAGAGACAGACAGAGACAGACAAAGTAAGGACAAAAATGAGCAAAAGCAAGAGAGTGTGAGAGGAATAGGGAAAAAAGAGAAACAGAGGCAGATAAGAAGAGAAACAGATACAAAAGGGAAAGAGAGAGAGAGAGACAGAGAGAGAGAGAGGTATAAAAAGAGATAGAAAGAAAAAGAGACAAAAAGAAAAAGAAATACAGCTTCAGTTGCTTTGTGAGTGGCACCTGGCTTTGGTGTTGTCAAGTGGACATGTGTTTAAAACTGCAGCTTGCTTTCCTCTTATGCTTCTCTCAACCTTGGCGGGCATGATCCAGCTTGCAGGCTGCATGTTTGATTAAAAAGAATATGTATATAATATAAATATATATATTTATATTTATAAAACCTCCAATTTTGGATGCGTTTATTTTAAAATGAAACCAGTCTTGTATTCCGGTCGTGCATGCAGCTAGCTTAACTGGAGCCTGACTGACCCTCCCGTGCCGGGGCCCGATTGAGGGCGATGTGGCCTGATCCGCAAACACGGATGATACGTGCTGAAGATTAACTCGAAATCTGTTTGCGCTCGACCCCGACAACGTCTTTGCTCGGCTACACCCAGGAACCCTGATTAAATCTTGGCCCCCATGCCCGAATGAGAAGGGAGGGCCACATGGCCAAGCAAATGTCATCTTGGCAAAGCTGACTTGGAGGATTAGTAGAGGTACTCAAACTGCGATCCGTGGGCCTTCGTGGGGCCCTGATTTGGGGACCCCCTATTACTTGATCACTTGCATACCCACCATATCTCATTCCATGTTCCACTCCAGGGGTCTCAAACTCAATTTATGCCACTGAAGCTAGGATCCGGGTGAGGTTGGTGCCGAATGGGGTTTTCCACAAAAACAGCGCTGACAAAAACATTCAGCTGTTCAAAGGGACAGTGTTTTGTATTTGTCTGCTAAATGTCACTCTCATGTGTAGTGCAACCAAAAATAAGATTGAAAGTGAGCAAAAAGCACCCTTTTTCTTCACATCTTTACCCAGCCTTTCTCAAAGAAAGACAAAAAGAAGGGAAAATGATTTTTTTGAAGGGAATAAAAAATAGGGAAGGAGAAATAAGAAAAAGGCAAAAAAGAAAAATAGGAACAAAAAGAAAAGTAGGAGAAAATAAAGCAAAAAATAAAGAAAATGGAATGGCTGACAACCAGTTCAGTGTATTCCCTGCCCACTGCCCAAAGATAGCTGGGATGCGACCTAAGTGAGGATAATGGATGAATGGATAAAGAAAGTGGAGAAAAGAAAGAAAAAAGGAAGGAAATAAAGAAAGAAAGAAAAGAAAGGAACCAAAGTGAAAAAGACAAAAACGAAAAAAATGCTATTTTCTTTTTTTGTTTTTCTTTTTTTCTCTTTTTTCTTTTTTCATTTTTCTTTCCCCAGTTTTTGTCCTATTTCTTGTTTTTTTTTTATTTTTATTTTTTTTATATTTTTTCATTTTCTTATTCCTCCATTTTTTTTCTCATAATAAGGTGCGATTTGGTAACTTTGAGGCTCCATATTTTGTCTCCTTCCGTTGTGCTTTTAGCACTTGTTTTTTGCAGCACGACAGAATACAGCAACATCTAGTGGGAGAATAATACCCACTGTCCCTTAAACTTTATTAAGGCGGGGGCCTCAAACTATCATCCCGGGGGACGCAATTGTCCCCCAAGTGGTGAGTTTGAGACCCCTTGTCTACTCTTTCATTACAAAAACATTCAAAATACCAGATGTGAGATGTTTCTGATGAAGTTAGATTGTAATCCACAGTAAATGAGGCCACAAAAGCAGACAACTGATTTACAAATTTGCAGAAAAATTCTTTAAACGAATTACTGGCAAGGTGAGCAACTTACTCAACTGCCCAAACAGGAATCAATCAAAAAACTTCAAAAGGCAGCCGGGTAGGTTTTACCTATGGTTTATTATCAAAAAATGGTACAAACTCAACTATAAGAGCAACCTGGGATTGATCTACACCACGGATCCCCAACGCGGTGCCTGCGGATACCAGGGTGTCCCCTAAGGACAGCTGAGTTACCCGCGAACCTGCTCTGAAAAAGAGTCACCAGCGCTGCGTCATTGTGATTTTATAGTATTTTTTTTTTTTTTTTTGCGGTTGACCGAGCCGATATAACCCAACTTCTAATAATCAACCTGGTAAAAACATAGTAACAACATAGTAATAAATGGATAATTTTATATTATAAAAATACATATCAAACTGAGCTAATTAGTGACAAAAAGTAGCTCTCAACTTTAAAAAGGTTGGAGACTCCGGATTTACACTAAATATATAATAAGTGATAAAGTGACAAAGCGGAATCCTGAAAGTCATCTGGGCCGTCTAAAAATAACAAAGCAATTGTTTACTGCAAACACAATCGGCTTTGTTATCCATCCATCCATTCATTATCCTTATTAGGGTAAAGGGGGTGCTGGAGCCCATCCCAGCCGTCTTTGGGCAGTGGGCAGGGGATTCTCTGAACCGTTTGTTTCACACTAACTCTGACAACAAATGTGCAAAAACAGAATTTTTGTTATCATTGCTTTTTTTCCATCTTCCTCTTTCTTCCTTGTCCTCTTTTTAGCACCTTCAAGGTATATCCTTTTTTGCGACACTGTGTAGTCCGCTGGATGCGCTGCACATCTGAACGCACGCGTTACTCATGGAGTTCTGAGATTTAGAGCAGAGAGGTATATAGTATATGTAGTATACATCAGTGTTCGGGAACCTCTTTGTCCCTAAGAGCCGTAAAAGCAAAAATATTTCAATAGAAATTGTGATCCATACTATATTCTTTAAGACAAAATTTAACAAGACCCCCAAACCCCCACTCCAGACAAAAGGTAATTCAACAGCACATTTTATTTCACTGTACATATACCAATTAAATTTTAGCTCCCTCGCACAGTTATAGTGTTGAGGCTAATTTTGCCATTTTTGTCCTAAATCATGATTTCAAAACAAGGAGCAAGCAAAATTGTCTTGTAAAAATGTCACAAAATACTGCAAACGATAAGGATATCGTCATATTTTCCTTTGGCGCAGACTGCACTGAGCGAAAGAGAGGGAGAGAGAAGGTAGTGCCTTGCACTGTATGCAGAGATCCGCCCACCTCTACCGCTCAACCAATCAAATTGCTCCGGTGCTTCACCACTTTTGCTTCTGCTGGACTTTAGTGCTGCCTTTGACACTATGGACAAAAAATCTTACTAGAACAGTTGGAAAAATGGATTGGTCTCTCAGCATCCGTCCTCTTATGGTTCAGATCCTACTTCTCAGATAGGACGCACTGTGTTAAATGTGGACGAATTACATCTGAGCCCTTTAGTGTTACCCGTAGTGTTCCGCAGTACTTGGCCTCCTTCTTTTCAGCATTTACATGCTTCCATTAGGTGATATCATTCGCAAGCATAATATCAGTTTCCATTGCTACGCAGATGACACTCATCTTTATCTTCTGATGGAGGAATCGGCAACACTAGACTGTGGAAATTTGGAGGCCTGCCTCACTGAGATAAAAGAACGGATGTCACTCAACTTCTTGTGCCTTAACTCTGAAAGGACCGGAATGTTAGTTATTGGTCTATATAAATGCTGTGACTTGTTCTCAAAAACTGCTCTGAACATTGACAAATGCAATATCACCCAGAGAGACTCAGTCAAAAATGTAGGTGTCATATTTGACCCCAATCTGTCCTTTCAAACACACGTTTAGAATATTACTAGAACAGCTTTTTTCCATCTTCGCAAAAATTCACCCTTTGCTGTGATTATAATTCATGTGCTTGTTACCTCCCGTCCCGATTACTGTAATACACTACTCCCTGGTCTCCCGAAGTCCAAAATCAAGAGCCTGCAGCTGGTAAAAAAATGCTGCAGTGAGGATTTTAACTAAGACAAGGAAGTTTGATCACATGACCCCGATTTTAGCCAACCTGCATTGGCTCCCTGTTAGCTTAAGATGTGATTTAAAGGTTCCGTTAATATTATATAAAATCATGCATGGACTTGCTTCCTCATATCTTTTAGATTTAATTTGCCCCTATGTTCCGGTCCGGAGCCTTTGCGCTGAAAATGCTGCTCTACTAGTGATCCGCAGGTTTGAGAGCATTCTCAATTCGGGCCCCGGTGCTGTGGAATGCTTTTCCCCCTAAGATTCGATCTGCAACCTCAGTGGAAATGTTTAAATCTAAACTTAAAACACACTTCTATCCTATAGCATATAAATAAGCTATATTTTATGTTGACAATATCTGTGTATTATTTGCGCTCATGTAGGTTTTAGATCAGTTGATGGTTTAATAGTAGTCTGTTGTTTGCAATAGTCTGGTGTCTGTGCAGCCCTTTGAGACTCTATGTGATTAAGAGTTAACAAATAAACATGACTTGCTTGACTCGACTCCAAGTGGTTTGCTGACATTTCAGGGTATTTGCAGTTTGTTCTGGGAGTCTTCATCATAAATCATCTCAACAGTGAACATACATAGTTTTTATGAGCTTCAATATAACGTGTGCCTTAGCGACCTACTGCCAAAACAAAGTATGTTAATGTGACAAAATTGAAGTTAAAACTGTGTCTGATATCTACTAGACTGAACCATGATCCACACAATTATGGAACGCCACAGAGAATTGGGCATAGGCCACATTTGATCCCTAAGCCATATGTACTCATGAAAGAGCCATATATGGGTCGAAAGCCATAGGTTCCTGACTCCTTGTATATATCAATAATCATCACTCACACACACAAAAATATACATATTTAATTATATATAAGTTAACTGCTCTTGGGGGCTGCTTAGTGGTTGCTGGGCCCTAAGCAGCCACTTTGTTCCCTGACGCCTTGGGCTGGCTCTGTTGTAGGCTCTGGGTCGCCCGTCCTTACTTTTCTTCGGGCCCATGTGTCAGAATTTCTCATGTATACAATTGCAGGTGAGGGGAGTCAAGGCAGGAATAAAAAAAGTAGTAGGGATGCACAATCATTTGTTATTGTTATAATTTATGTTTTAAAAAATAATTGAAAATAAAAAGACGGCTACATCATATCTTCAAATCTTAATACTGTAATCCCTTTCTACTCCTCTGCCTCAGAGTATTGTGGGTTGTAAAATATTCCACTATTCATTATCCCCGATCAACTATCGTTGCGAGCAGAGACACATTTTTGTCGGGTTTGGTGGCTCTTTTTTGCTATTATTTTTGCTTGAAATGAAGCGCATTTTTGTGCTGCTGCAATCCGTTATCCTCAACAGAGTGCGCTTTTGTTCCTGTTGGCTCTTTTTGTTGTTGTTATTTCTGCTTTAAATAAAGTGGACTCTTGCACCCATGATCTATTATCCCCGATCTCATATTGCTGTAAGCAGGGATCGGCAGAAAGCATTTTAGTTAGGAGGTGTTTTGACGCGATCCGATCTGAGAGCAAGGGGAAAGAGAGCAAATTTGTGTCATGAGTGGTGACCCTTTTTTCCCTCGTTCTATCTAGCCAAAATGATATGCTTCCGTGCGGCCGCGATCCATTAGCCCCAGTCGAATTTTATCTGTTAACTGTGATCATTAAAGCCAAAAGAGCTTTAATAATATGATCAAAGTGACAGTGTGTAATATTTAGTGCCTTCTTGTGGTACAAAAAAACTTTCATTCGGTAAAAAAACAACATTTATTTGGTTACTAGGATTAAAATACATTAACTACCATACCAATGTTTTTTTTAATGTCAAATCATAGGTGAAGAAATTTGTATTTTTTTTACAGAGTGGAATGCATACTTTGTTCGCAGCCATCTTTGTGTGCAGTCCTGTTGCATGCTGTGGCATTCGTTTTCCTTTACATTAGACAACATTGTCCTCTAGTGTCAAATGTTACACACTCAGTCTTTAAATATTCTTGTTCCACTGGTAGATAATGTTGCTTATTTTAGGTATTTGTTTATTCTATTTTGCTAAAAGTAATTCTTGATATATTTTGGAAATCAGAGGAACACCTGTAAATGTGAAATATTAGGTTAAAACAATATTTTAACTGTATATTTGTAATTAACTACGTTTTTTGTGTTTTTGTTCCAACCCTGTTTTATTTTTTGCTGTTTTGTTAAAACTATTTTCGTGCAGTTTTTAGTGAAAAATGTCAAAAGAAAATAAACAAAAGTTAAAAATAAATATAAAAAATAAATACAATATATAAAAAATCTTTGTCATTAAGGGCTATACAAATAAACATGACTTGACTTGACATGACAAGATTAAAGTCAATTCCAGTGTCTCTGTGTAATCTAGCGGCATCCTGTGGCTAGTGATTGAACTGCAGTTGACAACTGACAGCTTCAGATTCGTCTGCTTGTCGCCACAAGTAAAGAAACAAGCAGCAAACTCATAAAGAATATAAAACAATGCTCAACAATACATAAAATTCATAACATTTCAACATTTAATTATTTTATTAAAATAACGTGATGAACAACACTCAGCAAACTACTTCATTTAGTGATTTAAAAAAAACGGTTTAATTAGCGAAAACTGTTATACAGTAACAATACTACTCATGATTGCAAATTGTAGTGACTAAATATAAAGGACAGTTCAAATTGTATTTATTGCTGGTGTGACTTGACTTGACCTGGTACAGTGGTGTAGCTGGTGGATGCATAGAGGATAGGAGACACAGGATAAGAGAGTTTCAATGCTGATTAGTTCTGTACAAAACACAAATTAATTCATTTATTAAACACTTGATATTAAAAATGATTTTTAAAAAATATTTGTCCCGATCGGGGATTGGTTAAGGCCATATTCCTGAGCTAGGGCAATCATCTCATCTCATTAGCTACACCGCTTATCCTAAGTAGGGTCACGGGGGTGCTGTAGCCCATTCCAGCAATCATCGGGCAGTGGGCAGGAGACACCCTGAACTGGTTGCCAGCCAATCGCAGGGAACACAGGGACAGACAACTCACTCGCTCATTCATACCTAGGGACAATTTGGACTGGCCAATTCACCTGAAATGCATGTTTTTGGAATGTGGGAGGAGACCGGAGTGCCCAGAGAAAACCCACGCAAGCACGGGGAGGACATACAAACTCCGCACAGGAAGTCTGGAGCTGGATTTGAACCCATGCAGGAGGTTCCCAAGACATGAACTGTGCCGCACATGCCCTAACCACTGCGCCGCCGTGCTGCCCCTAACTATATTTCATATTAGCACTTTTCGGGCAACAAATTGCAACTTAAAGTGCTGTATGAAAGCATTCAATCCGGAACACCAAATACACAGACACAGACAGTGGTTACAATAAAATAAAAACAAATAAATAACTAAAAAATGAATAATTAAATAAAATTATGTAAAGCACAGACTAACCAAACGTGTGCCTTCATATTTCTTTATTATCTCCATCATCCTCTTACTTCTTCCTTTACAATCTCTCCAAGCTTCTTGCCCAAAATTCTGAACTAAACAATAAGAAAAAAAGTTGTATTGTGGGAGATAGTTCAGCCAATATCATTACGGTATTTCCATGACACCGAAATGCAAACCAATAGCAGACCAGCATCTCATGTGACGTCAGCCAATAGCAGACAGGCATCTCAGAGATGTGACTCGAAATATGCACAAAAAACGCAAAGTTTAAATTTCAATATTTTTGGTTCATGAGAATACATTTGTTGTCAATGTTGTATAGTGAGTTAAATGCTGAAACGAGGAGGCCAAAAGAAACAAAAACGTTTCCACATCATAATGTGAAAACATCATTAGCTAGGGATGCCATACCCCAAGGAAGCTTTCAGACCGAGGCACGGAAAAAAACGGGTGAGGAAAAGTACGCAAATCATGCAGAAAATAATGACAGCCACTTGTTTCTATGGTTATCATGTTTTTACTTCTCCTTTTGGCACCACAGGAAGCCTTGGACCCATTATGAATGAATACAATAAGAAAGATCAGAGTTTCGGATAGATCCATTGATCAGGTCTGTTGTCCCGTGCTTTCAGGACAAGGCACAGAAAAAACGAGTGAAGAAAAGTACCTAAAAGAAAAGAATGACAGCCACTCGTTTCCATGGTACATTATCTTTTGCTTACCTCTTTAGCATCACCGCTTGCCCTAAATACAGTACAAGAAATCAACGATTGACAGGTTAATGATCGCTAGAACATATTTGTGCACAAGCTTTATTTCTTTTTTCAGATGTAAATGCCCGGACTGCTCCCATTGTTTGATGCCGGTTGAACTATGGATGAATTATATGGAATGAAAACAGGCCTTTGAGGCATGGGGTGGAAACTGGATTGATAAGACAAACTAGGGTTGTACGTTAGAGTGTATGGTGTCCCTGTTTGGCTCATGTATAAAGAGTTGACCGGTGTGTAGATTCTCCCCATTGGATTGGAAAGTGAAGAGTGGGCCGTATTTCCAGGCGGAGTGAGGAGAACTGTGTTATTTGGTGCTAGCTGAGAATTGAAGACTTGCTGTCGGGCGAGGTCTGATTGAAATTGGTCGGGTGGGATGCTAGAGACACTCCGTATGGGGTGGTAGGACATCGGCACAGGTTTTCTTATGGTGTCAGGTTGGTAAATGTTCATTGATCCTTTCTCTGATCTCCAAAAACGGCAAATAAACAACAATCCTGAGCCGAAAAGAAAAGCTCCAGACACCCAACCGATGTAGAGTGCGTCCCCTAGCTCCCTTCTTTGTGCGTCCAAAAGCAAAGGGTTATAAAAGTCTCGGATAATAACATGGCCAGTCCACGATACCGGGATAAATACGCACAAGGATGCCAGGAATTGCATCCCACCAGCAATTGATAAAACTGTAGTTTTGATCTTATGGTGACCAAGAAAACAGGAAGTGCAGCGAAGTCCAGAAGTGGCCAATAGAAGGCCGAGTCCAGACAAAGCCAAGGAGCAGCACATAAGCCCCCGGGCGGCCTGGAGCTCGGCGGGTAAGAACAAAAGCGAGTCGTAGACTTTGCATTGCATACGGATGTTGGCCTGCCGGTAGCAGTTCATCCACAGACCTTCCCAGCGGGTTTCCATGACAATGATGTTCTCCCCGATGAAGGCTGTGACCTTCCAGGTAGGTAGACCGGTAGTCGCGGCCGCTCCAATCAAGCCCACCAAACCCACGCAAAGAGCGGCTAGCTCGCAAATTCCTGCAACCATGGCCAAAAATCCTGGAGGACACCCGTTGTAGTGAATGACAACCTGCAAGTGACAGTCCCAAAGCTCGACTGATAGGTTTGTGTACGGTCGAAGGGGATTTGTTGTGGGAAAAATGCTTCACAAGCACCTGGTTGGTTCAGAGGGATGAAGGGTTGTTTTGGGTACTCTATGGGTCTTCAAACATGCTGGTCCATTGTTTAGCTGGAAAAACTTTCCCTCTATCTGTCCCTGTCATGTTCTGGTGTGACCCGGAGAAGTAAATCCCATACAAATAGACAGAAAAAAGCTTTAGATAAAAGATTGATTTACAAAGACGTTGGTAGAAAAAGACAGACAACGTTACTGAATTTTCAAACATCCAAGGTAGGGGTTTCAAACTCATTTTAGCTCTGGGTCCACATTATGAAGAGAAAACTATCTCAGGGGCTGGACTTATAGATTAAAGAGAAAAAAGGAGGTATAGAGATAGAGGGTGGTAGGGAGAGAGGGAGAGAGGGAGAGCAAGCGAGAGAGACAAAAAAGAATGAGAGAGCAAGAGAGAGAAACAGTGGGAGAAAGAGATAAAGAAATAAAGAAAAGGACACAGAAATGGAGAAAGGCAGAGGGGAAAAGAGAGTCATAGAGAGTGCAAAAAACATACAAAGATAGAGAAAGAAAGAGACAGTGAGAAAGAAAGAGAAAGAGAGAAATATACAGAAAAAAGAAAGAGAAGAAGGGAGAGAGAGAAGATACAGATAAGAATTTCAGACAATGAGAGACAGTGAGAAAAGAAATACAGAGACAGAGCAGGAGAGAATCAAATAGATAAAGAAAATAGATAGAGAGAGAGAGAGAGAGAGAGAGAGAGAGAGAGAGAGAGAGAGAGAGAGAGAGAGAGAGAGAGAGAGAGAGAGAGAGAGAGAGAGAGAGAGAGAGAAAAGAAATAGAGAGACTAAGTGGGAGAGAACGAGAGAAGGAATGGAGACAAAGAAAGTGGGAAAGAGAACACAAAATAGGGGAAAAGAGACAGAGAAAGACAAATAAAGGGAGGAAGTGAGAAAGACAGATAAATGGGAAAAAGGGAGAGAGAAGAAATAGAAGAAGTAGAGGGACAGAGCAGGAGAGAGTTAAACAGAGAGGGAAAATAAATGGAGAGAGGGTGAGAGAGAGAAGGAATGGAGAGACTGAGATGAGAGAGAGAAACCGAGAGACAGCGAGAGAGAGAAAGAGAGAAAAACAGAGAGAGAGAGATAAACTGACTGAGAGTTAGAGAGACAGAGAGAGAGACAGAGAGAGAGACAGAGAGAGAAACAGGGAGAGATACCTAGAGAGAGACAGAGAGAGACCAAGAGAGACCAAGAGAGACCAAGAGATACCAAGAGAAACCAAGAGAGAGGGACAAAGAAAGAAAGAGAAATAGACAAATTTTAAACTGCAAGTCCTTTTTTTCCCTTGTGCTTCTTTCGGCGTAGTCTCATGGGCCAGTTCAAAAAACCCTTGGAGCGCCTGATCCAGCTCGTGGGCCGCATGTTTGATACAGATCAGGGATGTGAGCACCTCAGCTGTTCTTAGGGGTCACCCTTGTGTCTGCCGGCACCATGTTGGAGACCCCTGTTTCACACAATGTCTGTATGACTAAGACTCCCAAGGGGAGAGTATATTTTCATGCTGCTTTAATCATACAAACAAGCTCATTGGGCTCTCACAACATCCTGTCTCTGGGATTGGGCTTTACCTTCAATGTCCGTAGTCAACTCCTATCACAGGCACATTAGTTCCGCCTATTAGTTCTTACCAATATTCCCACTGCTATCATTGGGGCATTTTTGCCACTTAATACTGTATTTTCCCCACTATATTACGTCAACAAAAAATTATTTAAGAAACCTAAATCTTTGTAATGTTTCTAAGATGTGCCCTGCGACTGACTGGCAACCAGTTATTAACCAGGTATCTCTTATGCCCACTGCTCGAATATAGCTGGGATGGGCTCCAGCACAGCCGCATACTGAGGATAAGCGGCGCAGATAATGGATGGATGGATGTTTCTAAGATGCCTGTCCACTATTGGTTAATGTACTACAAGATGCTGTTCTGGTATTGGTTTGTCACTACATCATCAAAATGCTGACATGCTAGTGGTTCTGAATCTGCTGTACTTTCTAAATACTGTATTTTTTGTACCGTAGACATTTGCTATGCATCCCAAAATGTTTCGGTGATGCTAGAGGAAAAAGCAAAAACATGATAACCATGTAAACAAAGCTTACGATTATCAGAAAATGTGAAAAAGGCACACAAATTGTTTAAGTTGCATGTTCGTAATCAATTGGGGACTACAAGTATTACTGAAATAAAGCAGTCCATAAAAGCAAGGAAATCTTCCAAAGCCATGAGAATCCTGGTAAGTGAAAGCTTTAAATTCAGATTTTATTCCACTCAACCAGCTCCAGTCTATTTCATTTTTGCTTGACATGTATATCTATATATAATGTTGTTTAATGCTATTCATTTGTATTACACAAAATCAGCACTTGTTTGCATGCTTTGACCTGGGGTACTGGGGGTTCAGAACACATTAGCAAATTAGCTTGAGTTTTGCATCCCCCTCCATAGGAAAATTTCACTTTACAATCCCCACCTGGGGACTAATGTATATTTATGTTCCAAATTAAGTGCACATAGTTTAGCAATTGGCTTTGGACTCCAAGCCGATTGAAAAGACCTCAGCCCCCCAGATAGTGGACTCTTCCTATCTTTATTTAAAGCCACTTACAAATAGTGGTCACATTTCCCAACCTATAAAGCTCCCGCTCGGCAAACAAATACACCCACGCCCTAAACAAGCAGCCACGCGCCACATTACATTAGGCCGTTGACTTGCTCGGACAAAAAAAACACGGATTAAAGATAAAACTGATTTTAACACCTATCTTTGTGATGTTTCTCATGGTCTTAGAAGATTTCCTTCCAATAATCACATCTTTACTATTAATATTCGTCCTAAACATTGATTATGGCCGTGGAACTTAGGGAGGGTAGCAATGGGTGTACTTCCTACATATTTTTTTATAATCTCAATCTTTGCTTCCATTGCTCCCATGTTTTTGCTTTTCTGATGAGCATCACTGCAAGTTCTTGGGACCTATAGTGAATAACTACAGTACACAAAATACAGTATCGTATGGCACTAACTTGAGAGTCTTCCCTCCTCGTATTTGTTTATTTTCGCAAGCTTCGATTCCATCCATTGTCTTGCTTCTCTCTTTAGCATCACGGCAAGTGTTGGGACCCATAGCTAAACAAATTCAAGTTTGTTACTCGAGATTCTGAAAGGAATGAAGAGAATCACATTGCCGGATAGAGATCAGCCAATGGCATATCCACATTTTCATGCTGTGATGCAAACTTATAGCAGACCAGTATTTTTTTTTTACGTCAACCAATAGTAGACAGGTATCTTAGAGACAAAAAACTCCTCACACGCACAACCATTTAATTGCACAGTGTAAAGTGAAAATAAGGTGCGGTTGCCCTATCCTGGGAGTCTATTGTATATAACTGTGGAAAAAAATCACATGAGAAATAAACCAATGCACTTGACCACAAAGATGACAAAGAACACAATTTATTTTTGCATAGTAGGCCACACAAAGGCGCTGGTAGACATGAACTGGCCTTTCAGCCTTCATTGTGACACACATTAAAATATTCTATTATAAAAAGCTCATCTAGTCAGTGAAAAGGTTTGAAATGCTTTGAAATGATTTAGCCCAAGGGTGCAGGTTTGGTCTCGGCATTGGTAGGGACATAGCACCATTTATATAAAGTGATCACACAATGACAAAACAATGGATGCTTGATATTGGTGGGGAGACTTCCATCCATGCCAAAAATACACCCTTAGTCAAGCCTTGCTTCAGTCAATGTTCAGAGATACGCCACCCCGCTACGTGTGGAAGGATACCTGGATGGTTGCCTGGATGGGTGCCTGGACGGGTACCCTGAATGGTAGCTGTAGCTGGAGGAGGGGTGTCTGGACAAGTTAGGTTGGGGCTGGACCTGGGGGAGTAGCACCAGTTGCTGAGGCTGGAGCGTCTGTAAAGGTTTCAGTGGCTGGACCACCTGAGGAGGGTAGGCCATGTAATCCGAGTTCCTGGAGTAGATGTAGCTCCTGGCATTTTTGCCCTCGGACTGCACGTTACAGCAGGTGAAAATGCATCCCCCGGCAAAAAGGAAGGCGGCAGACACCCATCCGATATACAGGGCCTCCCCCAGCTCCCTCCGCTGGGCGTCAATCAGCAAAGGGTTGTAGAAGTCTGTGATGATGACGTGACCCGTCCAGGAAACTGGAATCAAAACGCAAACGCACCCCGCCAGTATCATGGCACCGGCGATCACCAAAATCATCCTTTTGGCCCGGTCGTTGTTGAGAATGCACGATGTGCACTGTAGTCCTACTAGGCTGGTGAGGAGCCCCAGGCCGGCCAGGGCCAGTGAGCAGCACATGAGCCCCCGGGCGGCCTGGAGGTCTGGCGGCAGGGCCAGTAGGGAGTCGTAGACCTTGCACTGCATCCTGATGTCAGCCTGCTTAAAGCAGTTCATCCACAATCCTTCGTAGCGTGTCTCGAAGACGATAATGTTCTCGCCGATGAAGGCCGTCACCCGCCACATGGGCATGCCAGTGCTGGCCGACGCTCCGATAAGTCCGATTACGGTCAGAACCAGCGCGAGCAGCTCCAGTGCCGAGTTGGCCATGGTGAAAAGCGGTAGGAAAGCGGCAAGTCCCGCCGGGGACACATCCTGACCAGGAGGGCGGAGTTCACCTGTTGTGTGCACGGGGGTGGGAATTGAGCCCGGTTACTAGGAGACAGACTCCCCTCGGGCTGGGTTTGTTTTTGTGCGGCGAACAGGAGCTTCTACTTTGTTTGCAGAAAGGTCTCACTTTACACATCACACCTATTTTGACACAGGAGTCTGTTTCAGGAAGTTTTTCATTCAACAGTAAAAATGTCTTTCTCAAAGCCAAGTAGTTTTGCTTCTCTGATCAGCTTCGTGCTGCCTATTTTTGACTAGCTTTTTGAAGTATGGTGGGGTGATAGTTTACATAGAGTATTCTAGGGTTGATCATGTCAAAGTACAGGGAAGAAGAAAAAAAGGGTCTGAATGATATTTAGAGATTAGAACAATTATATGGCAAATGGATGGCTTAAGCAAATAATTCAATTCATTTCATTTTTATTAATATTATTTTAATGATTAGTATAATTACAGTTGTTAACAATGTTTTTATTATTGTCAGAATCATTGGTGTCTGAATGATATTTAGTAGATATAAATAGCTTTTACTTTTCTGGTATTATAATTATAACGATCACAATTATCACTGTAACTGTCTGTGACTATTATTGTATCATTATTAGTATTGTTTGTATCCAAATAATTTTGAAGCAGAAGCCTTATACAGTCACTAGAAGGTTCAAGCTAATAATTATGCTTTTCATTATTATTATAACTATCATGACTATTATTTTCGTTGTTGTCGTCGTCGTCGTTGTTATCATTATTATTGTGTATTATTATTATTATTATTATTTAGTATTGTTATTAGTATCATTATTATTATCATCAACTATGAATATTCGTATTGTTATTTTGTAACGTTGTTTATGTTATTACAGCAGAATTCTGTCACCATTATACTATGAAAATTCATTTAAATCAAGATCTATATTTATAAACAAAACAATGAGGTGAATAAATACATTGGTGATAATGGTCAAAACTAAACAAAAAAATAAAATACAATTGCATGAAAATAACACAAAACGGACACACCTGAACAACTCATAGTTAGGGCAGACAAGTGGGTGTTTTGATGCTGAAGGTATCGGGCTCAAGCTCGCTTGTATTACTTTTTCAATGGACACATCAGGACACTTACACTTAAGGTGATCCTGATGCTTGGGGGTGGGCCCCCTCTAGCAGCAGGGTCAAAGATACTTTGTATGGTGGACAGCACACGTCACAAAACAGTCAGTTTTCACCATGGGCACTAACGAGAATTGGTGTTATTAAAACTTATATTCTTTTTATATGGTATGCTGAAAAATATGGAGACAGCAATAATGATGATGAACGCAATGATGATGATGAGAGGGGCGAGGAGGAGGAGGAGGAGGTGGAGGATGATGATGAGGATGACGATGACGATGACGATGACGATGATGATGATTAAGTGACTGTGCATCCACAGAACATATGAAAATATGTATATTTGTTATATGTAAACACAGGAGATCTGGCTGTAAGACACAATTATTAAGGAAGTTGAAGGGGTACGTTTAAATAAGCTTATGCTTTTATCTATTCCTTTTCGGACATGTTTAACATTAAAATTGTATTTGTTTTGTTTTGTTTTTTCATGTTTGAAATAAAGTTGCATTCATTCATTTTAAAGTTCGAGCTTTGGAGGGTGAGCACAACAATTACACCATCAACATAAAATATAGGTTATTCATAACTTATTGAATATAAGTGTATTTTAAGACGAGATTTAAACATGTACACTGAGGTTGCAGATCGAATCTCATAGGGCAGAGCATTCCACAGCACTGGGGCCCTAATTGAGAATGCTCTCAAACCTGCCTATTTCTTCTTGGCTCTTGAGATCACAAGCAGACCAGCATTTTCCAAGCGAAGGCTCCAAGTAGGAACATAGGAGGAAATTAAATCAGAAATATATGAGAAGGCAGGTACATGCATATTTTTTGTATAAAACCAACATAACCTTTAAATCACACCCCAAACTGACAGGGGGGCAGTACAGGTTAGCCAAAATCAGGTTAATGTGATCAAACTTTGTCTTAGTTAAAAGCTTCTCTGCAGCATTTTGTACCACCAGCAGGCTTTTCATGCTAGACTTCGGGAGACGAAAGAGTAGTACATTACAGTAATTGAGACTGAAAGTAACAAACGCATGAATTATAATCTCAGCATCAGATTAAATTAACAAAGTATTCATGTTGAAGATTGTAAGATTTACACTATTCTTCCATATCTGAATCATACTTTCAAAAGCATGTGGACTATGTGAAAGATTTTACAAGTCGGCATTTCAGTTCCTGTTAAACACACTGAAGCAGATCTGGGGTATCAGTCTCCAAGAGATTACTATTTTTTTCTTTTTATATACAAATTTCTGCTCATGACTTAGTATGGTGAAATACATGTATTTATTATAATAATGAATGAATAATTGTCCCAACAAAGTAAACACCCTGTAAAGTCAGGTGTGGGTACTATTTTGAGTCGTGGTCTGCATTAGGTTGAAAATGTGTCCTAAAGGCCCATCCTGTAGAGCTATCCAATTTTTTCATTTATGAATAAACACATATGCATACATCTATATATTATATTTCTTTATATTTGTTTTTAAAATCCATACGTTTCTTCAAATTGGTTTTAAACCCTCACAATAAAAGCAAAAAACTATATTAAGACTCAATTTTAAGCACTAAATTTTATATTTAGTTTTGTAGTATTAATGTGGCTTTATTTAGTGTGCGGTATTCCTCTAGTATAGTCGTAGTATTACTGTAATTTTGTAGCATTTTGTAGCATGAATGCAGGAGTATTTTTGTTGCATTTCTGCCATAATAGTTCAGTACTGTAGAAGTATATCTATAATGCTATATTTCTGTATTATTTCCATAGTACAGTAGTATTTTTTTGAATATTTTAGTATTAGTTTAGTTTTTTGGGGTAGTATTTCGCTGGTAGTGTAGTAGTATTTCTGTATTAGCTCAGTAGTATTTTTGAAGTTTTTGTAGTATTTCTGGAGTAGTATTTTATACGTGAAACACCAAAATGAAATGGGGACACAACTGGCACCAAAAAAAAGCTCGTGTATTTATTGTATATATTGTCATTTTATGTGGACCATTTTTGTTTGGCAGGCCAGATTAAAAAGCCTGGTAGTTTCCCCTCCTATGGTTTAAATATCAGCTTTGATTTCAACTTGCGAGGTTCTCGACACATGGCTTGGAGATGCCGTTGTTGTGTTTGTGCTCTTGTGAAGTACAAAATGTGTCCTTTGTCACTTCCTCAGTTGATTGTGGTAGGCGGACCTGAGAAGCTGTCTCGGTCAGACCAGTCGGGTCGCTTAGTCCACAGAAACAAAAGAGGAAACCAGCTTTTACTCACCGCTGAGTCAAACGCGGAAAAAAACAAAATCAAGGGAGGCCATTCTTTTTTCCTCTCAAATGTTTACATTTATTGAGCACTCTTGTGGATTCTTGGGATCAAAATCAAATTATGTACAGTTCATAAAAAGCTTCATGCTGAGCATTAAGACAAAAATACAAATTTAAACAGTGAAATATGATGTATAACAGGAGTGTCCTTTTTTAGCGCCTTAAAAAGAAATACATATACCTATGTATCTCTCTAAAAGTGTTTTTTCCCCAAGAAAGATATGATAATTCTTTTTCTCTTTTACATTATAGCGATTATTTTATATATATATATGTATATATATATATATATTATATGTATAAATATACATATATATGTATATATGTTAGGTGAATGTGCTAACCACTTCACTACAGAAAGATAATATTGATGTATATTTACTGTACATGTATATTGAACCATCGATACAAAAAAAAACAAATTTGGTATATGACTAATTTTGATATTTCATTTCATATATACTACAAGTTGGGGTTTATTTTATTTTTGCACATGCAAATATACCCCAAATACTTTGGCTAAATAATGTGGTGAAACAAAAAAAAATTCATTTAAGAAACAAATGTGACACATTTGAATTTATATTCCATGTTGAAATCTGGTGAAGCAGTGAACAGTTTATCATTTTATAGATTCTGTTGACAAATGTTAAAGATTTTCAAGTTAATTTTGAAAATGTTCAGCTAGTACCTTTTTCACAAATGATTTGAAATGATTACCTTTTTTGTACTGTAATGTTTAATTCACTGATTTCGGTGCATTGACTAAAAATAAAACGTTCAACTTTTTGTTGTTCTGTCAGTGGCTCCCCCCTCAAAAGAAGAATACAAATTAAGACTCTACTGTACAAATTCCCAACAAGGATCAGGGACATTTTTGCAGGTGAAAGCTACTTTTTTTGTTATTTATTGGCGCCATAGGCACCCTGACTCATCCCTGATGAGGTATAAAACTAGTTCGTGAACTACTCAGGGGATTCTAGGGAGCTAAGCGGTGCCCCTGGGCACCATGGTGGTGACCTTGCAGCACACTTGATAAACACTTTATAGAATTAATCAATTCTACAAAAAAACACAATATTTTTGTATGTTTTTTGTCAGCCTTTCCCAAGGCAGTACAGAAATAAACAATCTCTGTCTAGGTGCAAACTTGTTCATCAGTCGCCCTACTGCACCGGCGTGTAGGCTACAGATCCTGGCGGTGGTGCAGAGTAGGCCGGCTGGTAGGAGTATGCAGGTTGGTAGTTGGCAGGTGGCGGGTACACACTTCCCGGCTGGTAGACGTATGATGCGGGGTTATAAATCATCCGTTCTTCTGGTTCCTGCACTCTTGGTGCATGGCGGCACAACAGAATAACCCCGGCGGCGAACAGCAAAGCAGACGTCACCCATCCAATGTAAAGCGCCTCGCCCAATTCCCGACGTTGTGCGTCAATCAGTAACGGGTTATAGAACTCTTGAATAATCCGATGTCCCGTCCAGGAAACTGGAATAAGCGTTGTGATGCAAGCTAGCAGGAAAAGCGAACCACCAGCCACCAGAACAATATGCTTGGTACGTGCACGGTGGTCTACTACTTTGGTGCACTTCATTCCCACAGCTGACGTCACCAAGGCAAAAACGGTGATCGCCACCGATGCACACATGAGACCGCGGGCCGCTTGCAGATCGGGCGGTAGGAAAAGCAACGAATCGTAGACTTTGCACTGCATTCGGATGTTAGCTTGCCGGAAACAGTTCATCCACAAACCCTCCCAACGGGTTTCGAAAACGATGATGTTCTCCTCGATGAAAGCCGTCACCCTCCACATGGGCAGGCCAGTCACCGCCGCTACTCCGATTAAACCGATGAATCCAATTATGAGCGCGACTACCTCGCAGCAAATGGCGTACTTCCTCTTACGCTTTTCGATTTTCTTCTTTTCTTCGTAGACCGAGTCTTTGTAGTCGGTGTAGTCAGAGTAGGGTGCCGTGTAGGGCGCCGTGTAGCCGGCCGTGTAGGGTTGTTTTTCGTCGTAATAGGAAGCGGCGTAGGATAGCGGTGGTTTAGTGTAGCCGCTATAAGCTGTGTAAGAGGCCATGTTCACAGACGGTAGAGATTTGGCTTCTGCCAAGAGAAGTTAAAATTGTGGAACTGGGAGCGTTGGTTCTACGCCCACAAAAATGCTAACAAGCTGGTTGAGCCGCCCGAAATGTCGTCAAACCGGTGCTTTGAATACTGATTTAATCAAAAGTAGCAAGTCGTAAACAATGAAACTGATTTTAGGGGTCAAAATGAAACGGCCAGGGCTGTCCAAATGTTTTCTTCGTAAGGCCACTTTGAAATGGCTAATTTGCCGACCACACACACAAAATAGTCCACAATATAAAATGGATGGGCTCAAAACTGAAAAAGTGAAACCCTTGGCAAAAACTAAAAGGAAACAACCTTGAAAATAAATAAATGAATACATTCTTATACTTATTTTGCACTGACTTGGCAAAAAGGTGCAATATAAAATGATAAATAACAGATGGGCATGTAATTATATGCTAATTTTGAGTGTTTCCTTCATTAAATCATCATTAACCCCTAGAAAAAGTCGATTAAATGAAAGCAAACAGTTAGATAATATAATGCTAAAGAAAGAAGTAAAAATGTTGAAGGATTTAAAATGCATCTCAAACAAGCAAGTTTATTGTACTTTGAATAAAGTGGCTTCTTATAATGAGAAAAATATCACTTGTTGCAGTTACACTGCACAATTTCACTGTATATTTTAAGGGTGGAGTGCGTAGTTTGAGGTGTCCTTAAAAAGTTTTTTCACAAGTATATGTTAATAATGACCAACTGAGTTCAAAGAGCTTTGTATATTTTCACCGAGTCTATCTGCTTTTATCTTACTTTTATCATCGCTGTTCGCTGCCACGTAGCGCATTGGGATGGACGAAAAGAGGCTAAAGGGGAGGTGGGTGGTGAAGAGTGATTTCTCGCACGTGTTGGTTGTTTTCATTTATTCCAGGTTGGAAATGGTGAAAGTAAGAAAAGGACTGTTTTAAAAACAGTCCTCAAAAAGATGAAGAAATAATTAATTTGAGCGTGTCTAAGAGAGACACGTTCACGTGCACATGGCACACATGCAGCTTGACAGAGGCTGCAATGATGATTTCAGCTAGAAGGTGGCGTCAGCAATTAAGATTATTTTTTTGTTACAGACACTACATTTAGGCTAATATTTTTAGGGAATTTTAGCGTTTAATGAGCAGAAGAGTAAATAGTGACAAGAAAAAGATGTAGGAGGGAATTGATGGTACTTGGCGCAGTTTGCAAATATTTTTGCCAAAGTAAAATCAAAATAATATTAAATAAAACTATTTATGTACATAGCTTAGCCTAGGGATCAGGAACCTTTTCAACCCAAAATCCTACCACAGCAAACTTTAGATTCTTTTGAGAGAGGGCCGTATCATATATTTTATGACAAAATTCAACAAGACCGCCAAACCCGCCAGACTAAAGATCTTTTTCAGTGCGTTTTATTTTCCTGGTGATGTGGGATGATTTGAGAAAATTGATCAATAAGAATAATGCCAGAGCCTGTGTCCCATAGTCAACAAATATACAATTTTATACATTCTTGGTGACGTCACTCTCCCCCTCTCCAAATATGGTAGCGTTTCACCAGACACTTTTCTACTTGTTTTAAAATACGTAAATGATATCAAGTGTTTGCCTCGATAACAATTGTTTTAAGCATTAATTCATAAGGTACAAATGCATACCTGTCAACCTGTACTTTTTTCCCGTACAAATTACGTTTATTATGCATTTTAAGAAGTGTACGACGTACAAGGAAATCTGTACGGAAATTTGTCAATTATGGGTACCACCCGGTAAACACCGACTATCACGAAACGGCAAATCAATCAAGTCAAATGAGTTCGCCGCGGTAGCCTTTGTCTCGGTATCGTTTTTTTTTGTTGCAAACGAAGCGAGCGGTTTGATGCTACGGTGCGCATGCGTCTGCCGCCTGGGGATTTCCCATCATGCATCATTCCGATCACACGTGAACAAAGCGAATGCAGAGCAGTAGGCCTACATTACAACATAGTTTTGAATTTTCTTTGGATACAATCAAGTCGCGATGGCCGAACCTGAATTAAAACGCCGTAAGTCATTCTGATCTGAAAACAACAGTCGGGGTTGATTGAGTAAATTTGAAATACATGTGGTCTTAAAAAACATCGGATTTCAGTGGTAGTTGTGTAGTGAAAGTAAGTCCGTCTCTTTTTAGAGAACCGGCTTTTTCGGCTCAACTCATTAAAGCATATCCCTCAAACGGCTCACTTGCTTTGATGCATTATATTACGAATAATTATGTTGTATAAAGAAGTTAAGAAAAAAAGGAAGTATAAAAGGAAAAAATGAAAAAAGACAGGTTTGTGGTTATCAGTATATTACCAACAATAATTTAATGCAGAAAATGAATTAATAACTTGAATAAGAAAATGTATTATTCTACAGTGAACGTCCAAGCTACTTAATTTTTGAACTTTGTTTTTATGATAAACCTCATTCATGTCGAGCAACTCAGTATCTCACAACAAAATGTTAATTAACAGTATATATGCTATAACGTAACAAATGTACAATATAACATGTTAAACTACATAAATAAACACGTTTGAAAAAAAAATATCGTGTAAGATTATTTTGTAAGGGAAAATACGACAATTTGTAAAGGCAAGGAGTCGTGGAGGTTGACTGGCATGCAAATGTCAAAGTATCTAGATCAGCCGCCTCTCAGGTAGGCGCATGCGCGATCCTTCTGCAACTGCGTGGTGACGTCTTCTTTTCCGTCTACAAGAATGGCAACGTTTTGCCACAATATCTTGTTTTAAAGTACTTATAAGTTCTATATTTTCTATTTGTAAAACTTTCGACTCAATAAAATGCTAGTAAAAGTCACTAATAATTTAGTACGAACAAATATCAGTTTATCACTGTCTTGATAAATCACCTGGAAAGTAGGCGCAATGCGCTGTTTCAATTGCTTCTCCAATTTGGAGGCGTTTTTTTTTCCCAAAAGATGTTTTAACTTTTTTTCTAAAGTAAGTAAAAGTTTTTTATTATCAGAGGTTGCGTCAATAATATTTTTTACGAGTATTAACATAACAATGACAAATAAGTGGAGCACTGTCTTGATAAATCTCAGATTAACCTGTCACAAATGAGCGGTAACATCGTCGCTTCTGCCAAAAGTCAAGTTTATTTGTATAGCCCTTAATCACAAGGAGTCTCAAAGGGCTGCACAGACCACAGATTATTGCAAAGCACAGACTAGTATTACACCATCTCCTGATCTAAAACCTACACAAGGGCAGGAAAAACTCAAAAACCTCAACATGAGGAAAATGAAGAAACCTGGAGAAGGTACCGCACATGAGGTATTCCCCCTTTCAGGGTGACTATGGTGCAATGGATGTTAACAAATAACAAATAATACACTGATATTGTCAACACAGAAATTTTAGTCATTCATAAGCTAGAGAATAGAAGTGTGTTTTAAGCCTAGATTCAAACAGTTCCACTGAGGTTGCAGATCGAATGTCAGGGGGCAGAGCATTCTACAATCCCGGGGCCCGAATGGAGAACGCTCTCAATCCTGCAGTTCTCTTCTTGCCTCTTGGGACCACTAGTAGACCAGCATTTTCAGAGCGAAAGCTCGAACCAGAAACATTGGGGGGAATTAAATCTGAAAACTTTTTAATTTATTATAAAGTAAGTATAAATGTTTTTTAATCAGTTTTTAAAAAAAAATGTGATTTAGGACTTTTTTTCTGCCTTTAGTTTCAATAATTGGATTCCAACTTTTTTAATGACGATGGATCACCAGTTTGGTGAATCCTGTGACCACGCTCCGCGGGCTTTATCTGATGTCACATGTAAACAGGTACAATATTCATTCAGAAAGCTTTTCACAGGAATGACTAAAAAAATCTCTGAAAGCGTGTCATTTTTCATAATTGGGGTCACCTGGAATTTGAATTTAAAAAAACTTCCGCAATAATAAAAATAATAAACAAATACTTTTGTTTGAAAAAAAAACGCTACTTGAGAAATAAAAAGAAATCTTTGTAAACGTAAATTACTTTTATGATACGGAATATACTGGAAGCTCGATAAAAGGAAGACGACACCAAGAAATAAAAATAAGAAATACATCAAGTAAAACACGATTAAGAGGACATTTGGTTCCCCTTTTCGAAAATATATTCACAGTACAGTAAATATAAAACATGGCTTGTGGTCATGGGGATAATCAACACATAATGTGGTGCCTTGAGAGTAGAGTAAAGTGCTTTTGAACTTTTATTAGGGAATTTGTCCAGTGATAAAATATTCTTATAATTACAGTTTATCATTTTGTGTTTCAGATCAATGGCAATACAATCGAGATACACAGTGAATGTATATATATACATAAAGCTGGTCACAAAGTAAGTTGCTATACTGTAGTTCTCCGCAGAAGCTAAAGCAAATGTATATATATATATATATATATATATATATATATATATATATATATATATATAAATCAAAACAGACAGATGACAATCACATAGCTAGGCTAGGTGTTTTTAGCTTGATACGATGCGATTTTCCATCTATCTACCTGTTTTGGGCCACCTTTAGTTGTCCAGTATCAGTTTGCAATTGTTCTTTGTTAGCCTCTGTTTTCTACTCCTTGTTAGCATCAAGCTAATCAGATCCAGCCTAAAGATTGTTTTTTTATGATTTCAAGTTCAACACTTTCCTCTTAAAGTCCAATAAACAAATCTTCCCTAAGATCAAACTGGTTCCTGCATTGGTTCTTTCACACATACTCATTGTACTTGTGAAAACTTGACCCGGTCCTTATGCTGGCGACGGCCGGCCGGTAGGTACCGCCATAGATTTGGTCGTCCTTGGCTCTTCGTTTGCAAAAACTGAGCAGCAGTACAGCCCCGGCGCCCAGCAGCAATCCGCAGGTGCCCCAACCCAAAAAGAGTGATGCCCCCAACTCTCTCTTCTGTGAGTCCACCACTGTCGGGTTGTAGAAATCGCGGATGACGGTGTGCGCCACCCAGCACACCGGCACTAGCGTTAGCAGGCAGGCTAGCAGGAACAAGCACCCGGCAAAAGCAGCTGTCGCATTTTTAGCCCGGGGTGCGTCTCGGCAGCAGGTGCTTCTCGGCATAGAGAATCCGGCCACGATGAGGGCGAGCGCCGTTATCACAACCGCTACCACCATCAGTCCTCGCGCCGCCTGCAGTTCTACCGGCAAGATGAGAAGGGAGTCGTAGACCTTGCACTGCATTTTGACGTCGATCTGGTTGTAGCAGTTCATCCACAAGCCTTCCCACAGGACTTCCATTACGATGAGGTTGGCGCCGATAAAAGCCGACACACGCCACATGGGCATGACCGTGATGGCCACTGCGCCAAACAGGCCCAAAAAGCCCAAAACCATGGCCAGGATCTCAAGTTTGGCCTTCATGTTTCCACTTTCGTACTCTCTGCAAGGGAGCTCGGGCGGCGGCTTTCGCTTTGCAATGTCATCCGTCTGGTTTTGGCTACGAAGTTTGAAAAAGTGGAGAGAAAAAAAAGTGCCTGCCTCTTTGCACGTGGTGCCAACGCTGACTGCACTAAGATGATTATAATTTTGGTACAAGAAACCAAAACCGTAACTTTAGCTCCAACCAAAACCTCTCGGATTGATACTGCCTTGACTGGAGATTGAACTGACAAGTTTGTAAGTGTAATACCTTTGCAGTCGAACTATCGGTAGTATTCCAATCAATTGTTCGGTTTTGGCTATAACTAGGGTTATGGTTTTGGTTGGAGTTCGTGATAGGGTTAGAGTTTTGATTGGATTCATAAGCATCACTGGGATCTTAGCTGCTAAAATGCCTGTAATGCATTCACAAGACTGTATTGAATTACCCAGTCAAGGCACTACACATTCAATGATTAGTTTTTTTCCGAGCAACCTAAATCCTAACTCTAGCTCCAACCATAATCCTAGTATTTGTACTGCCTTGAATGGAGATTGAATTAACAAACCCGTGAGTGTGATAAAGGCATCTTACCATTGAACTACGAGTACTATTACAATCAACTCAATGGTTGGGTTATGGTTTTGGTTAGAGCTAGTGTTTGGGTTACAGCTTTGGTTGGGTTAAGAAGCGGCGTTGGTAGCTTAATTACCAAGATGCCTGTATAGCACGCATAAGGGTCTGAAGTCAAGTCCTTAGTCAAGGTGTTACGACTTCGATGATTAGTTTTTGTATGATCAACCTATCTCTTTGTCTGAGATAGGTTAGGATAATCCTATCCATCTATCTATCTACCCTGGTCATATCCCTCAAGAGGCATGACCGACAGCAAGACAACACATACAAAAATCAAGAAAATAAAAGAAAATTAAAAAATAAAAAGTAGCAAAAAAACGCACACAAATTTTTTTTGACCATTGCCAACCCAAATGCCCAAACACCCAAACAAGTTAGGCACCTAAGTTGGTCATGCTTTCGTCCCTCCAGGTGAAACAGGACACAAGAAAGCGTCCATGTCACTCGGGTCAGGGTGACACAGCACACTCGTCTGTTAAACAGCAGGGCCCGACAGCTTTCACGTCTTTACCCCTGCCGCATCATACGGGTGCCCTGCCCATCCCTTAGAAGGTTTCCAAACATGCCACTATCCTTTCACAACACCTCTCCACTTATTCCTATTACAAACAAGAGCTCTAGCTTCCATTATATTTAAACCTCTTTCCTGCAGAGCACTCATAATGACAGAGGCCAGTAAAAATTTGATCAGGGGCCGGATTTTGGACATGCCTGCCCTAACTCTTCTTTCAAACACTGATGTATCATCATTTCTTCTGTTTTATCCAGTTACAATTGACATCACCATGAATAGGCACAAGCGTGTCTTGTGTTTGCTTACCTGGTAAGCGGAAACGGGAGTATCACTCAGCAATAGTTTGGCACCACGTGCAAATTCAAAGATAATCCTATCCAAGAATAATCCTCGTTTTTGTACTTCCTTGACTGGAGATTAAATTGACAAGCCTGTGAGTGTGATACAGGCACCTTACCATTTGAACTACTAGTACTGTTGCAATCAACTCTTGGTTGGGATTAGAAGCAGCACTGGTAGCTTAACTGCTAGGATGCCTGTATTGCAGTTAAGGGTTGGTTTCAAACCTCAGTCAAAGTTAAAATCTTAGGTTGGGGGATTTTGGTTGGAGGCAGAGTTTTAGTAGCGCCAACAAAAAATAATTATATATTTGTACCGTGTTGACTGGGTATCAAACCTAGAACCCTGTGATTGCAATACAGGCACATAAGCCGTAAAGCTAACACTGTTGCCTTTACTCTGATCAAAACTCTAACCCTAATCCATCCCTTAAACACTAGTGTTGTAGGGGCACCATTTCTTGCGGTGTGTCTTGGGAAAGTACAGCCCTTCCCAGGCCAACAAATGTTTCCACCCGGTTAGATCCAAATAAAACCATAACCCCAGAAATTATCCACAACCCTGTTTGTGGAAGAAAGGAATCTTTCCTGTGGAGATACCACTGATACCATATTAGAGTTTTTGATTAAGCAACCAAAACCCTAACCTTAGGTCCAACCGAAACCCTAGCCCTATTATTTGTACTTGATTGGGAAATGAACTGAGAAAACCATAAGTGTAAGACAGGCATCTTACCATTTGAGCTACCACTGACAATTACAGTTATGGTCAACTACTAAAAATATTGTAAACATTTCAAAGATTTGGGGACAAATGTTTGAACATTTCGACAGAATCTCTGAAATACTGCCACGTTTATTTTGTTGTAGTATTTTTTTTTAATGGTTGGAGGCTAATTAGTATGTTAGCTTAAGCGCAACCTAACAAGATATTATTTACCCACTTGAATATCAATTAGTTCAACCTATCAGAATTTTTTTTGTATCAACTTATTGTTTTGTTACTTCAGGTACATTTGATATTTAATATACAACTTGATTACACCATTGACCGGGCCAGGAATCAATCATTCTCAGTTTTACTATTTAGCCAAATATATTAGTTACCTATCTCATGACCTCAACAGTCTCTGAAAAATATGAACCAGGTCCATTTTTCAACATTTCTCCAAAAGCCCGCGGGGGTGTGACTTTTGTCGACTGTTTCTGTCTCGACAGAAGCTCATCGGGAACAGAAACTATAAAACCGGTCCCGCTGGTTTTGCTGAGTGATACTCCCGTTTCCGCTTACCAGGTAAACAAACACAGGACACCAGGTGCCTAATCATGGTGATGTCAAATGTAATTGGATAAAACAGAAGAAACTATGTTACATCAATGTTCGAAAGAAGAGTTAGGGCAGGCATGTCCAAAATCCGGCCCCTGATCAAATTTTACTGGCCTGCGGCCTGTCATAAAATCAATAATATGTGGCCGGCCAGTAAAAAAAGCCCTAGGCTTTCTGTGAGAATTTTAGCCCACCCTATTTCCGACCTGGCAACTGTACATAAAAAATGGAAAGTTGACTGTCAGGGTTGACTTCCAGGACAAGTGGAAATTAAAATATTTTATTTACCGAATACAAAATCGCTGTAGCTGCCTAATTTGCCAAGAGACTGTGGCTGTTTTCAAAGAAGATAATATCACGAGGGATGCTGAATACAAAGGGCTAACTGGAAAGAAATGCCGTAATAATGTGAAACAACTGGAAGCTGTTTCAACAGCACAGCAGCGCTTTTTCACGATACCTTGGGAATCAAATAGAAATGCTACAAAGGCAAGCTATGAGGTCGCAACGCTGATCGCCAAGCACTACAAACCTTTCACGAAAGGTCAATTTATTAAAGAATGCCTGGCTGAATAGTTGGCCCCCCACACATTTTCAACTTACCAAATCTGGCCCGCTTTCTGAAAGATTTGGACACCGTAAGTTAGGGGTTTAGGATAGGGTTTGCACGGGGTTAGGGGTAGTGGTTTTAGGTTTGGGTTTAAGGTTTGCGCAGTTAGGTGTTGTGGTTTGGCTTATGGGTAACTTTTAGGGGGTTAGGGTTGGAAATAATTAGGGTAGGGCTAGTGCGCCGCATGAGGCTCTTTAGCGCTGCCCTAGTGGGTCCCTAGAGATTTTTTATAAATGTTTGAAAACGAAAAAAGATTGGCGAGGGAAATATATATGTATTTTTTGAGTGATGGGTTGTTTTCTAAATAAGTATTATATATACAATTGAATTCTCAAGGTTTCTCCATATTTCTCATATTGAGGTTTTTGAGTTTTTCCTTGCCATCATGTTGGTTTTAGATCAGGGGATAGTGTAATAATAGTCTGTGGTTTGCAATAATCTGTTGTCTGTGCAGCCCCTTGAGACTCTTTGTGATTAAGGGCTATACAAATAAACATGACTTGGCTTGACTTGACTGACTAACTTATTTGTATGAATCACCTTTCTTTTAAATTAAATTGTGTTTTTATACTTCTATTTTTTTGTCGGATCCAGACACAATTGTTTTTTTGTTTTGGTCTGTTATGGGTCTTTCAAATTTTTGGGTTGCCGATCCCTGGACTAGTGTTAAGAGTGTTAAGGTTAATGCTAGAGATATGAGATCTAAGGTTTAACCCAATACACTTCCTCAGTCAAGTTTTTTACCTTTTTGTCAAAATACTAAATATGGCAGCTCAATTGACCAACAGTGGCTCAAGACTGGAGTTTGTTTTTTGTTTTCAATTTCGGATTATCATGTAGTACTTATATTATTTGCTACACATTTTTTCACTTCACAGTAGCAAACACAGACGCGTTGACATCCATATTAAACAATAAAAATAATTTGGGAAATGAAAATAATAAATATATATATATATATATATATCATCTCATTAGTTGCACCGCTTATCATCAGTAGGGGTCGCGGGGTGTGTATATATATATATATATATATATATATATATATATATATAGTGCATCCGGAAAGTATTCACAGCGCTTCACTTTAAAAAAAAAAAACTTTTTCACATTGTCATAATGGAGTATTTTGTTTAGAATTTTGAGATAAGAGATTCAATTAATACAATTTGGACTGAGGCTGTAACATAACAAAATGTGGAAAAAGTCAAGCGCTGTGAATACTTTCCGGATGCACTGTATATATTAGCCTGGTTATATATTTCTTTCTTTATGTTACTGTTATTTCAATTTTCATTTTTGGTAGTTGAATGGTAAATTTTATTTTGAAGTTTTTTGAACTTCTTCCCCGACTTTTTCATATACATGCAGTGACGAAGAAAACTCAGTAGAGGGCGATTAAGAGTCAAATATAACCTATACATTTATACATCGAACGAAATTTTAGTTATCGCAATGATTTACAATATCAAACTTACTCAAATCCGTTTGGTTTGATTGTTTTGAATTTGTGTTTTATTAGTTTCACTTTCGATAAATCCAAATAAATTAAAATTGTAATGTACTTTTCTCACAAAGAACACAAAATACTTTGCATAACTATTTTTGTACTTCGTCGTGCTCATAGCTTGAAAAAAAATGTTGACTGCTAATTCTAAATATTTTAAAGCCGGAAACATTTCCACATAAAATCAAACTGACTTCTACTTAGGAAACAAGTTTTCTTTAGTTATGATATCAATCATGATTAACACAGTTGTAATAAAAATGTTGGGAGATTAATTATTTCAACACATTTTGACTAAAAACAAAATATTTTCCCTCTCCTGTGATTGCTCAGTACATATTGCCAGCAAAACATTTACAATTCAATAAATAATCAAGAACAACCTGACTTTGTAATCCAGTGAAGATCATTTTTTTCAGAAACCGGACAAAAATGTGCAAAAACACGAGAAAATATTTTTTTTCCGAAAGGCAATACCGAAGAGCAAAAAAATAAAAAGAATATTTTCACAGTCGACAAAAATAACAAATATTCAATATTCAAGTAAAACGGGATGGTGTTAACAAGAACAGACACACATTGTTATTAAGGAATCAAAATGGACTAAAAAGCTTGTAAAAAAAAGTGGACCTAAAGAAGGCTTCTATAAAAACTTGATCCCTCCAGCTATTATTCCATTCTTGGAGAATAAAAATAAACTTCTAGGTCGCATGAATGCATATACTATTCACAAAAAAATTAAAAAGTTAGCTATAGGTGAAATTTCAGGAGGAAACAAGAATCAAATACAGTAGACCCTCAGGATATGCCAACCCTGCCTTATTACATTTTTACTTTATGGTGTGGAATAGGAGGTTTTTTTGGCCCCAGTTTAAAGCATTTTCCCTACTTAATGATGCTATCAACCACCTTTTTTGTGGGACCAAAAAACGTACAAAATTGAAATTTTGCCTTCCCGCTATTGGTTGACATATAAAATACTGTTCTGCTGTTTGTTTGCATCACTACCTCCCACAATGCCCCTCGCTCTCTTCGTTCAGAAGCTTGTTTAGTTTGTAAAAACATTGCAAGTTAGTTGGATACAATACTATGTTTTTTTTTTGTACTGAATTTATTTGCTATAGGACCCAAAATTTGCAGAGATGGCAATGAAGAAGCATAAACATGATAACTATGGAAAAAAGCTTGTGATTATCAAGGATGTTAAAGAATGCACACATATCGCTACTGTCGCTACCAAGATGCATGGCTGTTTTGAGAATTGAGATCCTTCCTCACAGCTCCATTGAGGTTGGCGTAGCATATTTTTTCACCAAAATCCAAAACAACAGCGTGTGTTTTCAATAAGAAAACACACCAAGCACAGAACATTATTTTGCATGTAAATTGCATTCACAATGAGACCCAGTTTAAAGGTGACAAGAGGCGTGTGGGACAACACCTGTAAAATGACTAAAATATATATGATATTTAAGGAACTGGTCAACTGGACTTAAATTAATATTTTCTAAATTACTGTTTTTGAACAAAAGGTTAACAATTCAACATGATCTGCATGACTTTGAGAGTTTCCTGTTGATTTTGTTATAGTAGAGAGCCTATTAAAATTACTTTTGTTTGAGCTAGCCCCTTATCTGAAAGATCACATTTGGGGGTCTGACTAAACTTTCAGAATCGTATGAAAAGACAACTGTCAAGTAAACTCAAAAGTCTATTCTTGTTCGAAGAATTGAAAGTGATTTCATTCAAGAAATTGCCAAGAAAAAGATCTCCTACAACGGTGTGTACTACTCCCTTCAGCACAAACAGCCTCTAACCAGAGTAGAAAGAGAAGTAGGAGTACATTACAGTCTGTATTTCCCTTTGCAATCCCTACTTTGGATCAATGTTTTATCCCACTGTAAAGAGCTGGACGGACACTCGGAAGGTTTTTTTAAAGGTCAACTTGCATTTTTGGCTCCTCCTGAAAGTCCTCCTGAAGTCAAATGTTTCTCTAACTTTCTATGACAAGTAACATTTGGCAAGAGCAGGCTGAGCTCCAGAGCACGGCCATAGTGTGCAAACACTGCCAGTCATCAAAGCACGTGAATACCATTCCAGGATTGTACTATTGGTTGTCTTAGTGACTCTGTCCAAGTGTGTTTTCAGTCCGGCGAGTTATCTGGCTGTTCGCGCCGCACCCAAACGTTAGACCTCTTGCTGTCCCCACCCTTCCCTCCCTCGTCCTGCAGGGACAATTCGGCCACGGAGATGTCCAAACGCGCCCCGTTGTCCTCATCGCTCAAAATATCCGTCTCCTTTGCTTCTTCAGTTTCTTCGTACTCTTTGAGGTCGAACTGTTCTTCCACCCAGCGATCCGTGTCGGCTGTTTCTGACGAGGACGGCGGGAGACGCTCGTAGTCCGTTTGTTCGTCCTCCGTCCCGGGAGGCAAACTCGGATCTTGTCCTGGCTCACCGTCCGAAACGATTTCTGTGTCGATGGTGAAGCGGTTTCGCACTAGCTTCCTACGGCCGAGCGTTCTGGTGGGGGCCGATGCTGTGAAAATAATGTTATTTTATAAGTTTATAATTTAGTAGAAACTCAAATGAAGAAAGAGGACATCAATGGATTTTGAACTAGCAAGGAGGACAGGGAAAAGCCTTGAGATAAAGTCCAGCATGTTCCACAAGCCCTAACCCGAGCCCTTTCTTTATACAGTGGAACCTCGGTTCTCGACCATAATCCGTTCCAGAACCCTGTTCGAAAACCGATTTGCTCGATCACCGAATATCGTTTTTCCCATTAAAAGTAATGTAAAATTGTTTTGATCCGTTCCAACACCCTGCATGTTTACCATGAACGTAAACATGAAGCTAACCCAGGCTAATCGTACGTTCGCGTACGTAAAAAAAAGGATTATGAATAGGATTTCTTACCTTTGTGGTGGACGGTGGGGAGAGAAAAATCATCAAAAGTTTTTCAACCTCTTCCAAAACTTGCGGCAGTTGCTTGCTTATAGCACTAACTTCCTTAGCCGCATCACTCGATTTCACAGCCTCCTTATTCTTTACTATCGTACTGATAGTAGATTTAGCCATGCTGTATTCACTAGCAATATCGGAAATTCGTACACCTCTTTCATATTTAGCTATTATGTCTTTCCTAAAGGCAATAGTTTTACGAACAACTTGTCTTTTTTCACCTGTCCTGCTTGCACCGACCTCCTTCGGAGGCATAATTAGGGGCTAAAACACCCGTACGCCGCTCAGCATCGCACCCTAGCGTACCGGCGTTCGAACTCCGATTTTTTTGACCGAACAGCGAAGCAAGAATTTCTCGAAATTTTTGGTCGAACACTGATTTGTCCGAACTGAGAGGCGTTCGAAAACCGAGGTTCCACTGTATTAAATCTCCTTGTAGGGCGGCATGATTAACCGAAATTTAATCCATCGCGATGTAACGTGGCGCGATTGTGTAATTGTAAGGCACAACATTTTTCTAAGGGTTTATAGTTTGTTATTGGATTGATGGAGAGTTTGGCCAACTAGAACGCTGCTATACGCTTGTTGGCTTTTTCCCGTCCTCTCACTTGCTCTTTGAGTTAATTGGTTTATTGGTTACTGTAAAATCCGGACTATAGAGCGCACCTAATTATAAGCCGCACCCACCACTTTTTAAGTGATTTGCCACTTTTGTACTTACGCAAGCCGCACCTCTGTACAAGCCGCGTGCGCACGCATTAAAACTTGTGACACAATCACAAGTTTAATTCAGACCAAGCTGTAAGTTCCACAATTGTAACTTTTTTTGGTTTGAACAAACTTATTGACACTAATAACAGCAAACAGACAATGTGAGGTTTGGACAACCCTTCTCGACAACCTTAAATAAATATTAGACAATCTTAGAACCACAATCGGCATCATGAATGGAAAATGATACCCGTAATTAACGTATGATGCAGACTTGTAAAGTCCGGGTCCCGTTGAAAGTAATCCAAGGAAACAAAATGTATATTTCCAAAGGGTGGGAAAAATATATATCCACTATTGTCCGCTGCGACAACAGACAGATCTACTCAGCTTTACCCCACTTCCCATCAGCCCGCGTTTACTCCGCCCCTTATTTTTGATTCGCTCGTAGAACACATAACAGAATAAATCTCTAAAATAAATACATTACAAAAATATACAGTTGCAAATACATATTATACATGGTTACACATGTTTACGAAGAAAGACGGTACACCGAGAGAGTTTTCAAAGCTTTAATAATAATATAACTTTCATCCCAAAACGTTCCTTTGAAAGGTACCAACACGCTAGTAGGATCACGCTCGCAATGCATCAAACGTGTCTGTCAAAAGAAAGCATCCCGTAATTGTGAAATTTACGGTAGATCGTCCTTAACTTCCTACTCATAACTATCGCCATCAAGGGCGTCTTCCTCATTATCGGAACGTACCTATCCTTAACAGACAATGTACAGAGGTTGTAGTCTTTCTTGGCGCACATATTCTACTGTTCTTAATTTTACCTTTTGTACTCCAACGCCGCTGGTGGCCGTTAGAAAAATTACATAATTTGGCCGCTTCACTGAATAAGCCGCAGGGCTGCACATTTGGGAAAAAAGTAGCCGCTTATAGTCCGGAATTTACGGTAATTTACATGTTTATGTATTGTTGATTGCACAATAAACATGGTTTTGTCTCGCTGCTGTACTCCTACATTTCCTGAAGTGGTGGGGGGAGTAGTTGAATGATGCAATCCCAATGGTGTTATATTTCAACCTACAGTTAGTTTTTACCATACCCAAACTGTTCTGGGGGTGCGCAAACACCCCCCCCCCCATTCAATTTTTATTTTTTTTTTTAAATCGCGCAGCCCTATCTCAGAGGGCTTTATAAAGTTTGATAGACACTCAAAAAAGGAGAAGACATCAATGGATTTTGAACCTGCAAGGAGAACAGGGGGAAGCCTTCGGATAAGAAAGTCCAACATGTTCTAAAAGCCCTAACTTGAGCCATTTTTTTATATCATATCTCCAAGAGGTTAAAAGCAAATCTGCTCCAATGGGTGTGGGAATCAAAAATGACAACATGATTGGCTGATAGTGACAATGATCGTAAACAGGGCATAATAGTCAAAATAACGAACTGGCATCCTATGGAATCTTCTTTGCAGGATTCCAACATTAATAACAGAATAACTTCTTCAATAAAAACAAGAGCGCAGACGCTCTTCAAAGCTGTTGAATGTTTCCAAGGACTTCAATTTTTTTCACATCAGAATAGAATGGGACATGAAGACAATTTAACTATCTTTCCGCTTTTCAGATTAAAGTCCTTCTTGATCAAATAATATAGAATCGCACACCTGTAATGTAGATCTGGATTAAGCTTTAAATGTAATTTGCAAAAAAAAATACCACAAAAATGATGCCAACGCCCGATTAAAAAATTGGCAAATACTAAATATTTTTGCAAAAATTATTCTGCCCAAAATGATAAAAAATTGCATTTTCAGTTTAAGCTAAAAGAAAAAGAAAAAGGTCTCAAACAAGGTTAGGCAAGTCGTGTGAAGCTGGCTTTCACTTGGGGGCAAGACTGTGCACAATGTGGCTGATCACTTTTCTTTTTGCACATGTGGAAGAAAGGGAACATAGGTCAGTCAATTTTTTTGAACAAGACATTTTCTCAAAAGTTGGTGTGTCCCTCTGCTTCCATGTTTTTGTTAGCCGCTAGCCGGACTTAAGCTAACACTTACATGCCAACTCTACAGAGCTATCTTACTAAGGTTGAGCAGTAATTTGTAGATATGTGATTTGTGTGTTTATTCCCCAAGTCAATTGTCTGGCGCTAATCTATGCGCAGTAAGAGTTAAATTAGTATCATTAGCATTTCATTATCTGATTGAATGTTTTTTTTTTTTTTTAAAAAGCTAGAGTTACTCAGTACTTAAGTTACTTTTTTCACCAAGTACTTTTATAATTTTACTCAATTAATGATTTGGATGACTACTTTTTACTTTGTATTATTCTGAAGAAACAGTCCTTTTACTTGAGTTAAATGTTTGATACACACCTCTGCCGACAATACATTTAAATTTCTGTGCTTCCCAAGTAAACACACAAATTGGATCAGCTCCTGGCTGATCTGGGACTGACATAAACTAGTTTTATTCTCCTTCTTAATATTATACTATCTATTATGAACACTTTTTTGGACCTTTTACAACAGTGGTCGGTAACTCTTTTTAAGCCAACTTAATTTTTTTGTTAGTGATTAGCATGAAACTACCAGTTTGATATGCTTTTCTAAAATAACCTGCTATTACCAAGTTATTACCACTTTATTACTATGTGTACCAGGTTGTCCTTATTTGAAGGTTAAAATGGGCTCAGTCAAGCACTGCCTCGTATAAGGACGCAGAATGATTTACGTATACAAATTATCGGCTAATTTAAAAAATAATCTTAAAGAATTGACCAAGTATTTCAAGACAGATAATTCAAACAATTCATCACGCTAGTTAGAATTTCTTGCATCACTTGCCCTGGAAATAAGAGGAAAAGGACATTTGGATCCTTCTAAAGGAATTTGTGAGAGTTGCATCACACGGTGGTGCGAGGGCTAGCTTACCTGCGCGGTTGATGACGGGCCGAGCGCCTTTGAGGGCACAAAGGCGCTTGCCTCCAAAGGGAACGTACTGCTGGCTGAGCGGCAAACTCTCCGTCTTTAGCAGCTGCCGACGGTGCTTCTCTCGCAGAATGGAGTGTACCGTACGCAATAAGTCTTTACGGCTCTCTGGCGAGCTAGGGAAGAAATTTTGGAGTCATTTAAAGCCCCAGTGTGTATTAAATAGCGACCCCTAGTGGTGTAAAAAAACCTTCATTCATTTTGATAAGACTTCTGATTCAAATAATCAGCAAATTTCTTTTACATTCTTTTACACACAATTTTAGGTTTCAAAATATATACAGGTACTTATAGTACTCCAATTGACATGTTTGGCCTCCATTTTGATACTACAGAAGGCCGAATGACCATTTTAATTGAGTTAGCTTTGTCATTCGCATTCGTCAGCTGGTTCTGTAAGTGAACGTGGCCAAAACATGTCAATCAGGCATATGATACTATTTCCTCTATTTATTTTCTAGCCTCTCATGTTAGCCACTTAGCTGCAGGTTATGCGTCGTCGCTAGCCGCCATTGTTAGCTGCTCCTTCTCTGTTCTTTTGTATCACTCGCCTTCCAAGGGCGCTCGTGCAGGAAAACGTTGCTGATTTGTGCATTAAGCCATTTTCCTTCTCTAGCCACTCAAGTTAGGCAGTTGGCTGCCATGACAGCTGCTACCCACTTTTTTTATTTTTAGCTGCTCCTGCTGCGTCTTTCTTTGTCACTTGCCTTCAGCAAATCGTCATTCAAGCTTATGTTGCTGAGTTCTATGAATCAGGAATTTGTTGCTTTATTTCTACCCTTACTTCTCTAGCCACTCTCGTTAGCCACTTGGCTGCGGGCTATGACTCGCTGTCAGGCATTTTGTTATTGTTAGCTGCTCTAGCATTGTCCTTCTGTGTCACTCGCATTTTTATTAGCTCCTCCCTCTACCGCTAATGTTATCCACTAACACCAGCTCTGACCAACTCCAGCTATTGACTCTTTCCAGCCACTCCAGGTGTATCAAGCTCAATCAGTCTTTTGTTATCGCTGGCAGGAATTAAAAAAAAAAACTTTTATATCCTGTTGCTGGCTGAAATTCGTTCTTGCTCACTTGAGAATTTTTTTGAATTCACATCAGAGTTTTGCCAATTGGTATACTTCGGGTTTTTGTCCTTTTTCCAATGCACAAACTTCAGACCAATTCGAAGCCAGGGATCAGGAGCCGTACAATAAAATTTTACTCAAATTTAAGCAAAACCGCCAAATCCAGACAAAATAACTTTTTTCAGTGCAATTATTTCACTGCGTGACTTTTTGATAAATTTATGAAATACAAATATTGCCAGAGCCTGTGTCCCATACTCACGATTATATCACGTTAAACTCGTCTTCCTCTTGCAATTACTTAAAATCGTTGATGCTCATTTTGACCTTCATTTTTTTCATAAATAATGTTTTCAAAACAAGGTGCAAGCAGAGTTCCTTTGTAAAAATGTCACAAAAAACTGCAAGCAAGTATACTGACATATTTACCTTCGGTTCAGAGGGCGCATAGCTACGCCCAACCGCTACTGCTCACCCAATCTGTGGGTTTTCATCACAAAGTATCTCTCGTCGTACACGTCTTAAGATGAATAATAAACGTACTTTTTACGGCAAAAACGTACAGGTTGACAGGTATGTAATAGACACACCAAATCTTCTATTTAGCCAACCAGAAGTTAGTGACATGAAGATGACTTAGTCCTCACCTGCAACACAGTTGGAAAGCTCGCTCTGGTCGGCCTTCGGACTCTGACTTAGCGTGAACGATCTCGCACACGGATGTGCCTTCGCCATCTGAAGGGAAAACATGTTTGGTGAGGGTTTGCAAATCCTACAGTTGAACACAAAGCAAAGCTTGATGTTTTTTATTTGTATTTATTTCACTCTTTAAAAGTAATCCAGATGAGCCGAAAGAGGTAAAACATGTTTATTCCTGCTTTAAAATAAAATCTTAAATCACACCATAATTCAGCATTCAAGGAAAACAGGTTTCAGACCCATCTTGAAATGTCCCAGTTCTACAAAGATGGTTGTTTCCAATGAAGTGCATGTTGTATTTAACTCACTGAGTGCCAAAGCCGTATTATCACCGCTTCTATGTGATGAATCCAAACTGAACAGGGTCCTGTCATTCTCCAAAAGTGAATTTGTTGGATTTTGTGAGTCAGTCACGCATAACTGTCTTTTTTGTACTGTATTGATTTGCAATCAATCTACACCACGTTGTTGGCTAAACTTGTTCCCATAATGCTCCATTGTAACCTTGCACTACGTCGCACCATGACTAAAAATAGTGTGATGATGAGATAAATTCTAATGCCTGTTGATTAGTCATCCACAATCTGAAATGCCTTTTAATTAGGATTTGCCCGATATTGCAGTACCTCTGAGAACAGTGCATTCACAATGATCGCAGAAGGCTTTAGGGCTAGGACCTTAGCTTGGCCTTTTGGCTGAGAATAAGAGTCCCGGCTCCTAGGCTTTGTAGCATACTATGAACTGACCGATAATGGATAATGAATAACGAAGATAGAACAATAACCCTTAAAAACCCCAATCACTGCAAATGCCACTAAGATTGAGTATTCTAAGTTGGATCACACAGATATAGAAGTTTTTTTTATCATCGGCTAGATTTTTTGTTTCAATCAAATGCCTTCAGAACAGGTGAGACAATAACTTGAAGCCTTACCTGGTACCTTGTCAAATTTGATCGCAAATTTGACCACATTTGGACAAGGTACCATAAAACAAGGCACTATAAAACCTCTGCGCCAGTGTGTTTTACTCCGGCCAATTTCTTTTGACATTGTGAAAGAGTTTAAAATATTTGACTTCACTTTCCAGGAGTCTATTTATGATTGTGCACACTTGCGCGTCATAATAGTGCGTAAAAATGAAACATTAGTGGCGTTTTTTAGGTCTGATTTAAATACCCTTTGAACATCTGCCGTATTGTTGTTTTCTGGTTAATAAATGTGTCACTCATCATTTGAATCAGTTACTACTGGCTAAAGCTATTTAGAGCTAAATGAGGCAACGTTTGTTTTATCAATAGAGGCCCTATAGGCGCATTCAGGCTATGCACCATGATAAAAAGCCTGCTATTGGCCGAGAGTAGTGTCACTCGAAAGGTCAGAGGCTAACGGCCTTTTTGGAAATAGTTTTACGAGTCTGTTGATTTGTAAACGGTAATATGTATGACAACAATTGTCCCACGGTGCAGAAATGCTTTTGGGCGGATTATTTTTATCTGTCTGCATTATCGTGTGTTTTGGAGTAAATATTTCACTTGGTTGGATTTACTGGAGGGTCCTGGATTTATCGAGTCCATGTTCGCTGAACATCAACTCATGAGCCGACTACCCAGGGCACTTATCTAAAGTAGCTATCTAAAGCTATCTAAAGTATTCAGGTATCTCGTATGAGATTAAACGTGATGTTTCTGTGATGAGCACATTTTGAGGTGGTCATTATATCTTGAATCCCAAGAGTTTAAGCTTTCCAATGATACAAGGCATGGTGTATTTGAGTGACTGCTGACATAGTGAAGACATGCTTCTCAAGAGTTAAGGGGTCAATTTCCTTTAGGACTACTAGAAACTAACCTGCATTAGCTAACGGTCTCACTTGGAGCACATCTGTCGGAATCATGTGACAATATCGGAAGGGGTCTTTTTCCTCTGAAGGCGTGGATGCTCGGTGGGTGCCTCCCTAAAAAAAACATCATTCAGGCTTGACAAAAAAAAATACATTCTTGATTCGTGCGGCCACTCACGATTTTCTTTTTGGGTTTGGAGCCGTCCTTGCACACTAAGACGACTGCCGTTTTGAACACTGAAAGATAACAAGCCGAAAAAATGTTGTTAGCTTAAAATCTGTCCACATAAAAGCACAGAGAAAGAGCGATGTACCAAAAGCAGTCTTGGGCACTTTACTTTAAAAAAGGAATGAGTTATAGTTACTTACCACTTCTTCCAAAAAGTAAGTGAATTACTCTTTAGTAAAAGTAACTAGGTAAGAGGGAAAGTAACTATTTACATTAATTTCAAAAATAAGTCGAAGAATTTGAAATTTTCTGAGCATATAACTAACACAGCTTTTCACTTGTAGGGATTAGAATTATTTTTAGAGAACCAGCTTTTTCAGCTTGGCCCACTAAAAGGAGTCAGCTCTTTTGGGTCCAAAACAGCTCTTCGGGTTGTTTTTGTTGCTTTAATCCCTACATTACCAATTATTATTTAACATTATGCACGGAATGACTTAAATAAGGGGAACAATGAAGGACAAAAGACAAAAATGGAAAAAAAGAAGATGAAAACTATAATAACAAAAGGAAAAACAGAGATAAAAGAAGAAATAAGAACAAACTTTATATTTTATATAAACACATTAACACTAAAAACCCTGGAAATGTAATCAAAATATTTATAAATCTACAAAAAAAGGACAAAATATAAAAAATGTAAACCTCTTTTATGTTCTACAAATTTCAAGTGAACAACACAAAATCACAAAAAAAATGTATATTGACCAATCACAAGAGAAATAAGTCGTCTCGGAGAGGATCAGCTATTGATTGTTGGGAAGCCACCTCCATTCGTTCAATTCCAAGAGCCGGCTCATGGAGTCGTTTTGTTTAAGAATGAAAGAAGTTGGGTGCTGTCAAAACACAGTCCTCATCGCCTTTTCTTTAGCACATTAGTGAATACTGTATTCGTAATCGCTATCTAACTATTAGGTAGTCGCTATTGTGAATAGTGATGTGAAAGACGAGACACAAAAAACAAGGAGGAGAGCGGAAACTGCACAGCTGAAAACTGCAACAGGTGTGCTTCGATTATAATAAATGCATCCCTAACACTGACCAAAAGTCGCCATCTGAGGCTCTTTCTTCCACTTTCCTAAGGAAGGAGGCGGGTTGATCCAGGAAACGATAATATGGAGAAGCAGATCGCCCATTGACAAGTCAACAACCTGAAAAGATGGAAAATGTCTTTGAAAATCACCAAAATATTTCACGGTGGCTTCATATTATGAACCCTACCTCTTTTTTGTCTCCGCTTTGCTCATTAATAAGTTGATCGAAGACGGCACCAAACTCCTCGTGAATCTTCTGCATTTCGTTAATGTGGCTTGCCACTTTGTTCATGGCCTTTACGGCAACTGTTTAGGATTAACATGATTAGCATGGTCGTTTTAAAAATACAGTAATGCCTTGATACTTGAAGAAAATTGTGTTTGACCCAAAATTTTAAAGTACATTTTTCTCCGGTATTCCTATTATATAATGTGGTTTCGACTCTCAAAAAAAGGCATTCATTTCAATTACAAGTTTCTCTTTTTGTAGGACCGGTAAAATAAAAAGTCGATTCAATAACGTTTTATGTTCTAATATATTTTTTTTAAACTTTCCGACATTTTTTCATGCAACCCCAGCTCTCACGGTAGTTTTAAGTCCCGTGACTTTGTATGGGAAAAATGTTCTGTATGCGAAAAAATTAATTGGTCGAACGGTTTAAGATTGAGGACTAAAGTATAGACGCTGCCCGACCTACGAACGAGTTAGGATCCGGACGATCGTTCGTAAGTTGAATTTCTTCGAAAGTTGCTTCAGTGCTATATTTTGTTTGTTTATGGTTTATATAAGTATGTTTAAGGCTTGTATTAGTAGCCTGTATTGTTTTTTTACTAATAATTAAACATTTAACAAAATAATATGCTCTATAAAGATAGCTAAAGTGAGGTTTTACTTACTTTTGGGACTTGCGCTTGAAGAGGTCCTCTTTCGTGGTAAAAAGTGGCATTAAAAAATGCATCAAGCTTTCTTATTCCACTTTCGTTTCAAAAGAAACGGGTCACTTCTTTCTTACACTAGCAACCATATTGAGTGGATGCACAAGAGAATAAATAATAAAAACGTCAAAGCTCTAGCGATACAGTACACGTTGTTATGAGAACACACAAACCAGGAAGTAGAACACGTATTTCTTCTTCGGGGTGGATGCTGGGTGAGCTCTCACAGCGCCACGCAGCGGAAAGAAGCACTACAGTACTGTCCTCTACTCGAAAAAAGGTGCACACAATACAAAATCCAACTCAGAGTAGTGTCCGGATATTTTTCTACATCCCGAAAAAATTATCGTATCTGCTGGAATCCATAAGTTGAATGTTCGTAAGTCGGGGAGCGTCTGTAAGCAGTTATACTCTAACACAGGGGTGTGAAACATATGGCGTGCGGGCTTGATTTGGCCAGCGAGACAATGCTGAGAGAATCACAAGAGAATAATGAGCTACATTGCGTCAACCAAGGACTTGTAGTTTTATATGTGTCTACTGGATGTCACCAAAGCCAGACGTCACTCGACGCTAAACATAGCTAAACGACGCTAAGTGTTTTTGGCCCTTTTGGCCCATGTTTCTTTTGTAATCGGCGAGTTTTTAACCGAACGTGGAATAAAGACAATTGTTTACTTCAAATATTTTTTTATAAGCAATAAGTATCCCCAGTCGCTTAAGGTAGTTCATATAGCGTGTCAGCCTAGCTCCACCCGTTGTATTACATATCTCAGTAGTTCTGTAATGGGCAGAACTCCTTCAACACCAACCTTTTGACATTAAATAACGTTAGATGTTATCACACACTCTACATTTTAGCACGAAACCCAATGAAGCTCCAGAATATTCAAAAAAAACAATTACGTGTGCTTGTTTGGAACCAAAAGAGCCAATCTTTTAGCAAATCGCAAATCTACAACGTTGTACATTGAAGCATTATGTGAATGAGTTAAGCCAAATCAATGTTTTTCAACGATAGACCAATCATGCCCCTTAAGATAAAAAAGGCAAGTCAACGTGGTACCATGAGTAAAATAGTGTGATGAGGGATAAAATCGTATTCCCTTTCCCATGTCATCCAAAGTGAATTTAGTCTTATAACCATGATTATTATTGTTACCATTACACATGTTATTAATGGCGGAAACATTGTCAAACATTCAACTGGTTCATTGTACAAAAAAACAGTTGCAGACCACTGCTGTAATACTAACACAGGGGTCAATAACCTAAGGTTCGCAAGCTATTTATGGCTATTTACACAAGTACGTATAGCTCAAAGATGATTAATTATTGTCTTGCATTCAAAGCAAATGTCACACAAGACAATTCTGACATTTTATAGGGTTCAGTCCAGTATATAAAGGACACAATTTAAACTAGTTTACAGTCAACGTGCCACACCAACAGACCCCGTTTTGGCTGTAAATTGCTAAATTGTGCTTTAAATAGAAGCTCATTAAACCGTCTATGTTCATTGTTGAGACACTTAATGATGAAAAGCCACATAAAAAGCTTTAAACACCCAGAAGATTTTGCAAAGTACTTAGAGCAATGTGATTGGGTGAAAAAATGGGCAGAGCCATACACACTCATTTTCCTCACCCAGCACAGTCTGCACCAAAGGTAAATACGTTGGTATCCTTGTTTGCAGTACTTTGTGACATTTTTATAACTCACACCTCGTTTTGAAACAATTATTTAGGACAAAAATGACAGTAAAAAATGAGCCTCAACACTCTTAAGTAACTGTGGGAGACACATTTTAAGTGACATATTTATATTGATGATGGACACAGGCTCTTGCATTATTATTTAAGACATTTGATCAAATCATCAAACATCACAATTACATAAATGTGCTGAAGAATAATCTTTTGTCTGGAGAGCATGTTTGGCAGTTTTGTTGAATTTTGTCCTAAAATATGGTGTGTTTGGTTGATTGGTAGATATGGAGTACCAGGAGGAAATGAGAGTGGGAAGAAATTGATTGAGTTATGTGTGGAAAATGAGTTGGTGATTGGAAATACATTGTTTAAAAAGAGGGACGTGAATAAATATACCTTTGTCAGAGCAGATGGTGGTAAGATGGTGGACAGACCACTGATGGAATATGTAGTGGTTAGGAAAGGGATGTTAAGTAGATTGTTGGATGTGCATGTTTACAGAGGTGAAATGAGTGGTATGTCTGATCATTTTTATGTGGAAAAAAAAAACTGAGAATAGATGGATCGTGGAGGGCTAGTTATAAGAAGAGTGTGAAGGAAGAGGTGAAATGTCAGAGTTGAATAAGGCAGAAAAGGAAAGAGTTTAAAGAGAGGATGGGGAAGGATAAATGGATTAGTAGAAGAGAAGTGGAGAGTGTGGAAATGGAATGGAAGTGGTTTAAAGAGGCAGTGTTGAGGGGTGCAAAAGAAGTGTGTGGAATGAGGAAAGTTGTTGAGGTATTAGGAAAGGAAGTGAATGGTGGAATGATGAGGTATCAGAGACTTTGACAGAAAAGAAACGTGCCTTTGAGCAGTGGCTACAAGATAAGAGTGGTGATGCGTATGAAAGTGAAGAAGAAAGGTTGGTAAAAGCGGCAGTGGAAGCAGCGAAAAGGAAAGCAAATGATGAATGGTGTAGAAGGATAGGGGTGAACTTTGAGGAAAGGAGAAAGGTGTTCTGGAAAGAAGTGAAAAGATTAAGAAAGAGCGAGTCGGTAAAGGAAGAGAAAGTGAAAGATAAGGATGGTAGATTGCTGGTTAGCGGTAGTGCAGTCAGGACGAGATGGGCAGAGTATTTTGAGAAGTTGCTATATGTGGAGGATGGGAGAGAAGTGAGAGTCGAGGCGATCTATGGTATTGAGAGAATGCCCGTGGAAACATGGGAGGTGCAAGAGGCAGTGAAAGAAATGAAAGGGGGAAGGCGCCTGAGTTGGATGGTTGTACTGCTGAATGCTTGAAAAAAAAGTGTTTTTATGTGAACAGCAGAGCATGTGTAAAAGAAGGGAGTGAGACAAGTGAGTGGTTCCCTGTATTGACTGGTGTGAGACAGGGGTGTGTGATGTCACCATAACTGTTTAATGTGTACTTGGATGGTGTGGTGAGAGAGGTGAATGTAAGAGTATTTGGCAGAGGTGTAGAGATGATCTATAACAGTGGAACGGTGTGGCAAGAAAGTCAGTTATTGTTTGCAGATGACACAGCGCTTGTGGCTGATTCTGAGGAAACATTGAGAAGGTTGGTAACAGAGTTCGGAAGAGTATGTGATAGGCGTAAGTTATGTGTGAATCTTGGGAAGGGTAAGGTGATGAAGTGCTCACGTGATGGAGTGGGCATGGCGTTAGAAATAAGGTTGCAAGGACAGGTGCTGGAAGAAGTTGAAATCTTTAGGTACTTGGGTTGTGATGTGGCTGCAGTTGGTGGAATGGAGTGTGAGGTATTGCAATCAAGGAAGCAATGTTTTGAACTGAGCAAGCGTGTGGATAAGAGAGTACTCGGTTGGTTTGGACACATGGAGAGGATGGATGAGGAGCGAATGTTGAAGAGGATCTTCAGAGCAGAAGTAAATGGAAGGAGACCAACAGGAAGGCCGCGATTGACGTGGATGAATGGTGTTATGAGTGCACTGCAGGAAAGAGGTCTAAATCTAGTGGAAGCTAGAGCTCTTGTTGGTGACAGAAAGGAGTGGAGAGGTGTTGTGAAAGGATAGTGGGATTGTGGACGCGTTCTTAAGGATGGGCTGGGCACCCGTATGATGCGGCAGGGGTAAACGAGTGAAAGCTGTCGGGCCCTGCTGTTGAACAAAAGAGTGTGTTGTGTCACCCTGACCCGAGTGACATTGCCGCTTTCTGGTGTCCCATTTCATCTGGAGGGACAAAAGCATGACCAACTTGGGTGCCGAGGTGCCTAACTTGTTTGGGTGTTTGGGCAATTGGGTTGGCCATGGTCCAAAAATGTTTGTGTGTTTTTTTGCCATTTATTTCCCTTTTATTTTCTTTGTTATTGTATGTGTGTGTCTTGCTGTCGGTGAGTGGAGAGGTGTTGTAAAAAGATAGTGGCATGTTTGGACGCCTTCTAAGGGATGGGCAGGGCACCCGTATGATGCGGCAGGGGTAAACCAGTGGAAGCTGTCGGGCCCTGCTGTTGAACAAAAGAGTGTGTTGTGTCACCCTGACCCGAGTGACATGGCCGCTTTCTTGTGTCCCGTTTCATCTGGAGGGACGAAAGCATGACCAACTTAGGTGCCGAGGTGCCTAACTTGTTTGAGTGTTTGGGCATTTGGGTTGGCTATGGTCCAAAAATGTTTGTTAGTGTTTTTTGGTATGTTTTTCCCTTTTTTATTTTCTTTGTTATTGTATGTGTTTGTCATGCTGTCGGTCACCCCTCTTGAGGGATATGACCAAGGTAGATACATTTTTGCCTGTATGGCTCTTTAGGTCAAAAAGGTTCACGATCCCTGCACTAATAGTTTGTTCTCTCACCATCCAGGTGGTAATGTTCCTCGCTGTCCGGGTCAGTGAGCGAGTAGAGTTCCCTGAGCAAAAGCGGGTACTTGAGGACCCTCTGGATGGGCTTGATAAGGTAGGACTCCAGCGTGGATGAATGTTGCTGCTTGGGGTTACGCTGGTCCAGGAAGGCCTTGAAGTCGGGGTCGCTTTTTGCTACAGAATTTAAGAAATTACATTTAAAGGTCCCTTGATTATGGGCGTAATCCGAATTCCATCAGTGTATTCCATTTGTCTTAGCTCACCCTTGACGAGGACCTTCGGTACTTTGGTGTGGCTGGCACAGAACGCGCTATAGATCTTAAAGCGGTCGGCATAGTAGAGGAAGGAGCCCCCCAAGGAGAATAAAACTTTCTGTTAACGGCAAACGTAGGTGAAATGTTTAACATTGTGCTTTATTTAACTGAATATCTAAATATTTTGCATCATTACTTTGAACTGCTCCACTTTCTCCAGCTTGTCCAGATCAGGAACTAGACGGGTACCGTCCTCCAGAGTCTTGAGGAATTCCACCTGGAAGTCCACCATTTCTGGAAGATTTCCAAAGAGGACATCCAGCTGGAGCAAGAGATGGGGTTGGAGTTCAGACACAATGCATCAAAACCCCCCAAAAAAAAAAAAAAAAAAAAAAAAAAATCTGATTAAATAAACTTCATTTTATGCGTCTGAAAACTAACACCTATCGTATTTGGAAAGATTAGGTAATGCATGCGCAAATTAAGTTATTTGTAATTCAACACCAAAACGTAAAACTAAGTCCGACACCAAACAACGTCTGCTTTATTTATGCCGCAATAAAATATACAGTAAACAAGGCTCACGATCATTTGTGTGGGGTTATATTCGCTACTACTGTTCAAAATATTGTTTGTTTGTTTCAAAACTGTGATAACACATCCTGCAACAATTTTGGGTTTCTTTATCTTTTTATTGATGCCAAATGAAAATGTGAAAAAATACATATTGCACGAAACCAAATATAAAAGTATATATTTATACAAATTATATATATATTTTTTTTTAAATTGCAGCTGGTAAATGTTATTGCACTTATTCTAATTGCAATATTTTTCTTTTGCATTGTTATTATTATAACTTGGGCCAGTTTTTCTAAGCACTATGTTGTAAGTATAATTTTTTTAGCTCTTTTATTCAGATATTCTTTTATATTTTTTTGTCTTCAAAGTCTTTTTATTACATGTTTAATCTCGTTGCATACAATGCTTCAAAATATCAATGACAATAAAGACAATTCTAATCCCGATTTTAATTGTAAATATAACTTGAAATAATTCCTGCATCATTGAGTAATAATAGAAACGGAGCAATATTATTCTCGCCTGATTTTTTGTTTTGCAATCCCATGCCTGCAAAAGAGTGTATCATGTGCATTTTAGCTGGAAAAAACCTGGTACAAAACCATGAAGGCTTACCTGGTTCTAGTTAAAAATTTGACCACTATCTTAAAAACAAAACATTGTATTTTACACTTTTTTCCTAAGGCTGGGCGTTTTGAAAGGTGGTCATTTGGAGATGACGAGGGCACAACTCAAAAAACTAAACTTATCCAACCGTGTATTTAACTTTGGCCATTTTTTAGACAATGTGAAAGAGTCTCTATTCTGAAGTCAATTACTGATTGTGCACACTAGTGTGTAATAATCGCACGCAGAAATGGATCCCGAGTTGCATTGCCCACAATTATTTTTGGCTCGGTTTTGAAAACACATCGTAAATATGCATACATTTATGTTGGAAATGTCATTGGCTAACGAATGTGTTCTTAATATCAATTACATATTGCACCAGCTAAATTAAGAAAATAACAACCTCCGGAAAAATGTCCTCATCCAAGTCCCATTCAATTGTCATTAATAGTAGCATCCTTTCCGACCAAAATACTAATGATAAAAGCTTAATAGTAGCGCCGTGCAGCAGATGGAGCTCGCCGTTTCCAAGTAGCACATACAGGTGCAAAAACATCCCCTCCTCCTCTATATTGCTGGCACAAAGCTCGGCATTCCGCTGTTATGCAAGACACTTCTCTTGGCTTGGCTTTGTTGCGCCCACGAACGACCTTGGCGGATAAACACGTACCTCGTCTTGAGTCAGGAAGCTTTCTTTTTGCAGCGGGGTTAAATATTTCCAGATCAGGCAGTTGAGGTCCTGGAAGACAAGTTGGGTTGAGTTAAAATTATATTGTATTCTTTTGGCTTTATTATTGTACTGTTCTCAGCTCAGGGATGCTGCTGGAAATGTGAATTTCCCTTCGGGGATGAATAAAGTATCTATCTATCTATCTACAGTATATATACATATATTGCGTGGTCTATATAGCCAGACTGCCAAGAAACATGCTCAGGAAACTTTACTCGCTCACTGACCCAGACAGCGAGGAACATTACCAACTGAATGGTGAGAGAACAAACTATTAGTGCAGACTGCCAAGAAACAATGGCAACAATTTCAAGCATTTTCAAGCACTTCACCCCAAAGCTTTTTTCTGACCTTAAAAAAATCTTTATTTAAAACACCCTTACGAACTCTGAATATACAGTAGATATGGGATATGGTAACCACACTTTACGACTTTTTACGAGTCTGTTCATTTTAAAGGGGAGTTTTGAAACGAAACGAACGAAAGGAACGAAATTCAAGAAAAAACTTTGAACAAGGCACAGATGCTTTTAGGTGGATTTTATTTTTTACCTGTCGCCATTATCGTGTGTTTCCGAGTAAATACTTACATGGTTAGATTCACTGAACTGTCGTAAATGTAATGAGACGTTGTCTGGGGAGAATTCTGTCATCAGCTGAATATTAAAGCGTGTTATTGGTGAGCTATACCAGCTTTATAGTTTTCGGGTATCTTGTTTCAGACTGATGTTTCTGTGATGAGTACATTTTGAAACAGTCATGGCTAAACGTTAAAATATTTTCAAAACATACTTTTTTCACTGGACTGTACATAATTATATATTATGTATATATTATGTGTGTTGGAGCTATTTAAATAAAAATGCATTTAAATGAAACAAATTCAGATAAAATCTCATCTCATTAGCCGTACCGCTTATCCTCATCAGGGTCGCGGGGGGGGGGCTGGAGCCCATCCCAGCCATCTTCGGGCAGTGGGCAGGGGACACCCTGAACTGGTTGCCAGCCAGTTGCAGGGCACACGGGGACAGACAACTCATTCGCTCATTCATACCTAGGGACAATTTGGACCGGCCAATTCACCTGAAATGCATGTTTTTGGAATGTGGGAGGAAACCGGAGTGCCCGGAGGAAACCCACGCAAGCACGGGGAGAACATACAAACTCCGCACAGAAAGTCTGGAGCTGGATTTGAACCCACGACAGGTTCCCATGACATGAACCGTGCCGCACAAGCGCTAACCACTGCGCCGCCGTGCTGCCCTCAGATAAAATACATTATGACATAATCAAAAATAATAATTCATGTATATTATACTGACTTTGACATAGGTGCGCTCGGTCTCCACCAGCTCACCGATGACCTTTCTCAGTTTGTCGGCATCGGAGAGTTGTCGAAGCGCAGGCGGCACGGGAGAATCGGGACTGGGCGAGGATGAGGACGGGAAGTCCGAAGACGGGTTCATGTCATGGAGGCTGCGGCAAAAAGCCGACACCTGCTCTGTGTTCTGAGGCAGCCAAAAAAAAAGAAAAAAAAGTTTAAAAAAAATAAAATAAAATAAAAAAAAAAAGGGCGATGACTTCCACTAGTTTCGAACTTGAACCGAAGAAGGCACAATAAGAAGCTCAGATTATGATATACTGTATTATATAGTAAAACTCACTTCTACTCTATAGCATACGAGTAACCTAATCTTCTTATATGTAATAACTTGTGAAGCCCTTAGAGACTAATTGTGATTAAGGGCTATACAAATAAAAATGACTTGACTTGACTTGACTAGTAATATGACAGATAATTATCAGGTCGAATACAGCCAAATATGGGATCGCGATTAAAAGCCTGATAGACAAGAAAGACAACACTTATTCACTAAGCGCCACGGTATAATAGTTAATCAATTGACACAACTTGTTTGTTAAGAAGAACAATTTGGTCATTTATCCTCTCTACCACTGAATAATGTGCGCGAGTAGGATGCATAAACAATTAACAGCGATATACATTTTAAGTATTTATGTTACTCATCAGGATAAAGATAGATTCGCATACAAGTACAACTTGGTCGTCTCTCCTCCCCACCTCTTCATTGACCTGTTGCCCTCTGGTAGGCGCTACAGGTCCCTCAAACCTAAAACAAACAGGCTCAGGGACAGGTTCTTCCCCAGGGCCATCACCACGCTAAACAAATGCACGTGGGCTTATTTCACTTTTTGTTGTTGCCAAATGAAACTGTGAAAAAAGAATTACTCTTGCATATATGTATCTTTCAAATGTTTATTTTAATTGCTGCTGCTGAATGTTATTGCACTATTGTTACAAAGCACAATTGTTACAATGCACTATTCTTCTTCATTGTATCATTATTATTACTATAACTTAGGGCAGTTTTTTAAGCACTATGATCAAATTTTTTTGCCTATTCATCTTGTACTAGTCTTTTATCTTTTTTTTCTAATTAAAGTCTTTATTACATGTTTTAGCCTGGAGTGCCATGTCCAATCTCGTTGCATACAATGTTTCACAACGTTGATATCAATGACAATAAAAACAATTCTATTTCTTATTATTCTAATTCTAACTCGAAGCTGTATAATTTTGTTATAATTGTAAAACAACACTAAAGAATTAATTGTATTTTATTTTGGAGAGACCGTCGTTGGTCGTCGCCCCAAAAAATATGCAGAGAGAAACATGCTTTATTGCATTCGGGACACGTTCAAAGTTCCAGACGTTCAACATTGGTCTTTACAGTGTTCTCAAATAAAGTTAAGATATCTCGTGAAGGTCGTCCGCCCCGGCTCCCACAGCATATCAGGTTGTGACCTCTAGCAACAACTTTATCCCACGACCTACACCAGATGCCTACATACTTATCATTAGTTATTATCCACATTCCACAACACTTGTTCTTCTCTTTAAAGTCTTTATTACATGTTTATGCAGGGTGCCATGTCTTATCTCGTTGCATACAATCCTTCCCAATGTTGATATGGAAGACATAAAGGCTATTCAATTCGATTTGATTTTGTGTGTGTTTTCTAAACATGGCCTGTAGTTAAAAAAAGTGATCTATTTCCTACAGTAGCAGTATTTTATCGGTTATCATTATCAATAGGAAAAAGGAGTTTGTGTGCATCCATAATACTTATAATAGTGTCTATTATGAGTGTGTGATAACAACAGTTCAGCTTTTCTCTTCCTCCTACGTTTCAAATCGTAAGTGAGTCATCTCACCTCGAGCTGTTGTCAAAATACTCAATATGACATACAAAGAGTTGAAGGGTCGCCATGGGAACCAACCTTCATTTGAACGACACTCTAATTAGGGAGGAGTAAAGGTGTACCGGGGTGACAACGCACATCATGCAAGTTACTTTGACGAATTTTGGATTTATTTCCATCGTGGCTCATTCAAAACTGCCAGAGATGATGGTAACGGGATCCATGCTTTTAGGGGGTTCATTTTGATGTGGGGCATACTTGAGATTTTAAAATTTCCTGATCTTTTTTAAAATGTAATTATATTTCATTTCAACACATTTTGTCATTGATTCTCTTTTCAAATATATTTTGCCAGCATTTGAAAAAAATGGTACTAAAATATTAAGTAATTTTTCCCAAATATTATTTTTCCCACTGTGTATAGAAATGTAAATTAAGTATTGCATACTTTACCTACTTTGTTATTTGGAAATAAATGTATTTAATCGTAATCATAACATTATAATTAAATATGATAAATAAATTGTAAACATTTATGAAGGAAAATCTTGAAAATGATCAAGGGTGCCTAAACTTTTGCATACGACTGTATATATATATATATATATATATATATATATATATATATATATATACATATCCCTCCATCCATTATCTGCACTGCTTATCTTCAGTAGGGTGGCGGGGGTGCTGGAGCCCATCCCAGCTATTTTCGTGCAGTGGGCAGGGGACACCCTGAACTGGTTGCCAGCCAGTTGCAGGGCACACAGGGAGAGACAACTCACTCACTCATTCACAACTAAGGGCAATTCGGACCGGCCAATTAACCTAACATGCATGTTTTTGGATTGTGAGAGGAAACCAGAGTTCCCGGAGGAAACCCACACAAGCACGGGGAGAACATGCAAACTCCACACAGGAAGTTTGATCTCATGACCTCAGCTCAGAACTGTGCCACGAGCTAACCACTGCGCCGCCGTGCTGCACTATATACACACACACACATATATGTTTTATTTATTTATATATATATATATATATATATATATATATATAAACACACAGTTGTGGTCAAAACATGTGGCAGATCTGCTTTTTGGTGATTCTCGGTTGAATCTTCACCCTCCTGAACCAATTTTCTCTCAGCAGCAGGTGATAGCTTGGGTTTTCTTCCAGCGTGGCAGTGATAAAACAGTGCCATGCACTTTACACTCACAAACAATTCTGTGCACTGTTGCACTTGGGACCTGTTCCAATCACTCTATCAGAGAAAAAAATCATAGTTGTACAAATCACTGGAAACTCAAGAGAACCATGACATTATGTTCTTCACAAGTGCATGTAAACTTTTGACCACAACTCTAAATATATATATATATATATATATATATATATATATATATATATATATATATATATATATATATATATATATATATACATTTATAGATGTCTGGAGATATATTTATGATTGGCCCAAATAGACTGTGCCTACAACCGCATCATCATCATCATCAATTCCCTCCTACTCCAGTTTACTTGTCACTATTCACTCTCCTGTCCACTGAAAGCAAACATTCCTCAAAAACATTTTTTCATAAAAAAGCATTGTTCGGTGCAGTAGATGCAAGATATTTATTTTTCAAATTGATAAAAAAAGAAGTCTAAGCTCACCAGATGAAGCATTTCAAAGAGCGAGTCGCACGAGCGCTTCCTCCACTTGAGCGAGGACATAGCAAATCGGACACAAATTGTTTTCCTTTAATCGAGTTAAAATCAATGCACGGTGCCCCTTTCCATCCCCACTCTGGTTGGTCGACAGGACAAAACTATAACTGTGAGGAAGGAAAGCAGAATCTCCTCCTCACTGGTAGCGGGGGCGTGTGAATGCAGAGTTTGAGTGGTGGGGGAGGGCAGAGAAGTGCAGGAAAAACTCGTACTGGGGGGACTACACCTGCAGCCCAAACTGCCAAAGAATCGTTTGTTGTGGTGGGTTAGGGGTCTTTGTGCATTAAAGGGATAGTGTGTAATATTTCGTGCCTCCTAATCATACAAACACTTTTCATTCAGTAAAAAAAAGAAAAAGAAAAACGTTGGTAGAATTTTTTGCAACTTAAAATAATTCTACTTTTTCTTGTTTATTACATTTTTCTTACAAGAAAATACTACATACACAGGCACAACAATACAATTTTGCAAAATCTATAAAATGAAGCCAAGTAAATTTTGGGGGTAAGAGTATTTAGATCAATTTGGTATTTTTTTTTTTTATAATATTATATTTTGATAAAATAAATTGTATCATGGGCAGCACGGCGGCGCAGTGGTTAGCGCGTGTGCGGCACAGTTCTGAGGTCATGAGCTCGAACCTTCCTGTGCGGAGTTTGCATGTTCTCCCCGTGCTTGCGCGGGTTTTCATCCGGGCCCTCCGGTTTCCTCCCACATTCCAAAAACATGCATGTTAGGTTAATTAGCCGGTCCAGATATTCCCTAGTTGTGAATGAGCAAGAGAATTGTCTGTCCCTGTGTGCCCTGCAACTGGCTGGCAACCAGTTCAGGGTGTCCCCTGTCCACTGCCCGAAGATAGCTGGAATGGGCTCCAGCACCCCCGCAACCCTACTGAGGATAAACAGTGCAGATAGTGAATCAATGATTGGGGGCAGCAGTAGCTCAGGAGGTAGAGCGCTCGTCTTGGGATCAAGGGATCCCAGTTCGAATCCCGGCTCGTCCGTGTTACATGTCGAAGTGTCCTTGGGTAAGACACTGAACCCCTAATATATTCCCAATAAGCAGGTTAGCGTCTTACATGGCTGTAATACAAGGCCGCTATTAGGAAATGTGGAGCACATTGTAAAGCGCTTTGGTAAGTCATTGACTTGAAAAGCACTATATAAATGCAGATCATTTCGTTTTCATTTCATTAAATTGGGACATTTGTTCAGTTTTTAAATAATCACAATAAAACATTTTAATGAATATAGTTAAACATAATCAAAAAGTTAAGTAAGAAAAATCATATTTAATATTCGATTATTAATGATTTAAATGAGAGAAAATAAAATGAAAATATATGATTTAACAATATAATAAAAGCACAATTTGTGCAAAATATGATCTGCCTTTGAAAAGAAACAAATTTGACTTGGACAAGTGAAGAGTTTACCCTGTTTACTACATTGTTCTTACTACACTTTGAGTAGCATAACGTAACTCTGGTTTAAGACAATTTGAGAAATTCCAAGTCTTTGTTTTTACTATCCAAAATGAAAATGATACAAAAGTGAATGTGCTGGTCTGTCGTCTTCCCAAGATAAAAAAATATTTTTGTGTGAAAAAGCACCAAATGTCGCGTCCAGGCTGGCGCCACATAGCACTTGCTAGCGTGCCAGAACAAGAAAACACAAAAACTGCGACATATCCTCAAGTTTGTTGCACAAACTAATTGCAGGGTTCAAACACAAATTTTCCAGGCCCAATTCAAGCACTTTTCAAGGACTTTATAGCCAAATTTTCAAATTCTCCAGCACCATTTAAAGAAATTCAGTGTGAATCATGTATTTTGCGGAGCCATAAATATATCTATGATTAACATGTGTGACTTTTAATCTTATCAAGACGTACGATTTTTAGATATTGAGTAAATAGCAAATATATTTCTGGATCTGAACAAACCGTGTGTAAATATTTTTGAGAAAATCGCTTCTTATGGGTGTTGGGTGAAAAATTATGTGTAATAATATGTAATCTGTAGTTTACATTTTCAGTTCCAGGATGTTCTTCCCATTACAATTTACCACGGCAGTAGCTCAGGAGGTAGAGCGATCGTTTTAGGATTAAGGGATCCCAGTTCGAATCCCGGCTCGTCCGTGTTACATGTCGAAGTGTCCTTGGGTAAGACATTGAACCCCCAATTACCCCCAATAAGCAGGTTAGCGCCTTACATGGCTGCACAGATCACGGACGCTATTGGGAAATGTGAAGCACAATGTAAAGCGCTTTGGGAAGTCATTGACTTGAAAAGCGCTATATAAATGCAGATCATTTCATTTCATTTCACCACTGAGAAATGCTACAGTGTTCCCATAGAATTTTGTGAGGGTCTTGGGTGGCTCGGGGGCGAGTCCGGTGAGTGTTTGGGGGCATTTCGGGCATGCGTACAACCACTCACCGACTCATTTACACCTTAGGACAACTTAGATTGGCCAGAAAACTCGAGTGCCCGGAGGAAACCCACACAGGCACGGGGAGAACATGTTAACTCTGCACCAGGAGGCTGCATTAGCTGGAAATCAAACCCGGACCTCCACACCATGGGGCTGCATGCTAGCTACTCAGCCACTGTGCCGCCATGCTTTTGACCCATTTTATTTACATTTTCTTAGGGTTAGGGTCCTCTGTATTGCATTTTCTTGAACTGGTCCTGTGCTTAATGTGGTGCTGCATTTCACAAATTTCAAGCACTTTTCAAGCCTTAAAAACACAACTTTGAAATTCAAGCACTTTCAAGGATTTAATGACCCGATTTAAGGAACAGCAGATTACTGCTGCATTGAAGCAAAATAAAAAAAAACAAAAAAAAAAACTAATTAACCTTCAGGCATGCGAGCATTCCAGAAATGAAAGGTTTTGCGCTTGTTTGTCCTCGACATGTCGATTCCACTTTAGGTATTTTTATACCGAGTGCAGTCAACAACAATAACTGTACTTAGTTTTTTTTGTTTTGTTTTTTTATTGCTTGTTTTTTTAATCTGTTTTATATTTTGTGTACAGCAAACTTCTGTGTCCTAAAAGGTGCTTTGAAATAAAATGTATTAATATAATTAATTTTACAAGGAGAGATCTACAATTGAATAAATAAAATCTGAGTAAGGATTCATGATCATTTTCACTGCAATAACGGCTAAATATAACATCAGCGCTATTCTCCTGCTATAACTCTTAATCATTTGACACTTGTTAGAAAGATTCCTCAGTAGAATATATTTGGATTTTCTATATATGTAATGGTACAACTTGGCTGTGTCTCCCACCTACCTCTTCATAATATGTGCAGGTCACCAGGGAGACACAATAATTATGTACATGACACCACGCTGTATTGTTCAATCATTTGACCCTACCTGTTAGAAGGATTTAAAGCATTTAAGTTCCTCATTCGAATATATTTAGATTTTCTACAAAAGTAGTTGCATTATTTTGTCTCCTCTCAACCTCTCTGTAATGTGTGCAAGGCACCAGAAACAGTAATTCGTCACTTTATATCATACTATGATATTCAATCAGCCGACACTACCTGTTAGAAAAGTTCTGAGCATTTATGTTCCTCAAAATTTATTTGGATTTTTTATAGAAGTAGTAGCACACCTTGGTCGTGTCGCCTCTCTACCTCTTGGAAACTTGAATATATTTCTAATTGCTGTAGAAGTATTAGAACAAAATGGTTGTGATCCCTCTCTACCTTTCTGTAATTTAACTATATTTAGAATTTCTATAGAAGAAGCACAATTTAGATGTGTCTCCTCTCTACCTGACTATAATTAAAGAATATTGGGATTTTAAAAAGAAGGAGTAGTACAATTCGGTCATTTCTCTCACTAATATATTTGGATTTTCTGTAGAAGTAGCAGCACAACTTGGTTGTGTCTCATCTCTACCTCTCCGTGATTATAATGTATTTTAATTTTCCGTAGAAGTTATCGCACAATTTGGTTGTTTCTCCCCTACGCTTCGCTTTCTCTCTCATAAGAATATATCTTGATTTTCTGTAGAAGTAGTCGCACAACTTGGTCATGTCGCTTCTTTACATTTCTGTAAATATGTTTTTTTTCACATATTTTGATTTATTTATAGAAGCAGCACTGCAACTTGGTCATGTATCTTCCCTGTATCTCCGGAACCATATTATATTATATATTTTGTAGAAGTGGTAACACAGTTTTGTTGTATTTCATCTCTACCTCTCAATATTGAGAATATATTGGAATTTTCGTTAGAAGTAGTACCACAACTTAGAAGTGTCTCCTTACTGCCTGTCCGTGTAACTATAATATATTTTGATCTTCTACAGAAGTAGTTGCGCAATTTGTTTGAGGCCCCTCATTACATATCCGTAACTACAATATATTTTTATTATATATATATATATATATATATATATATATATATATATAAATATGGGCAGCACGGCGGCGCAGTGGTTAGCGCGTGTGCGGCACAGTTCTGAGGTCATGGGAACCTCCAGCGTGGGTTCAAATCCAGCTACCGGCCTTACTGTGCGGAGTTTGTATGTTCTCCCCGTGCTTGCCTTGGTTTCCTCCAGGCACTCCGGTTTCCTCCCACATTCCAAAGACATTTATTTCAGGTGAACTGGCCGGTCCAAATTGTCCCTAGGTGTGAATGAGCGAGCGAGTTGTCTGTCCCTGTTTGCCCTGCGATTGGCTGGCAACCAGTTCAGGGTGTCCCCTGCCCACTGCTTGCTGGGATGGGCTCTAGCACCCCCGCGACCCTACTGAGGATAAGCGGTGCAGCTAATGATATATATATATATATATATATATATATATATATATTATATATTATTATTATTTTATTTGAAGAAGTAGTAGAACGATTTTGTCATGTCTACTCGCTACCTCTCACAAATTATCCATCCATCCATTATCTGTACTGCTTATTCTCATCAGGGTCGCGGGGGTGCTGGAGCCCATCCCAGTCGCAGGGCACACAAAGACAGACAAAAATAGCTCGCTCATTCACACCTAGGGACAATTTGGACCGGCATGTTTTTGGAATGTGGGAGGAAATTGGAGTGCCCGGAGAAAACCCACGCAAATTATAATTTATAAAAATACATTTTCTGTAGCGGTAGTATCTCAATTTGGTCATGTCTCCTCTATACCTCATCATGATTAGATTATATCTTGATTTTCTATTGAAGTAGAAGCACAACTTGTTCTTTTCATCTCTAATATTCAGACATGGGACCAAGTCACACATGTGCAAGTCTCAAGTAAGTCTCAAGTCTTCACCTTCAAGTCCCAAGTAAGTCCCAAGTATTTTTTTCTTGGGCAAGTCAAGTCACAAGTCAAGTCCCGAGTCTTAGATTGCCAAGTCCAAGTCAAGTCACAAGTCATAAAAACAGCGACTCGAGTCGACTCGAGTCCAAGTCACTAAGTCTCAAGTCCCCATGTCTGCTAATATTATTATATTTAGATTTTTTCTGTAGAAGTTGTAGCAAAATATATTTTTTCCGACCTGTGTGACCTCGTCCAAGTGTCCGAAGATCTCGGAGTCATCACCCAGGCTGTCTCCTGAACTCTCCAGCAGTAAACCGGCATTGTCGTCCAGGATTTCCTCTAAAATTCGAATATAAAAGGACGAAAACATAGCACCTGAATAATTAAAAAAAAAAGACTCTGAATTGAATTAAAAAGTAAAATTTTAATCAATAAAATAGGAGGCACTTAATAAGAATGAGTGATCTATTTTTCTTGGCCAAGGCATGTGTCTCATTCAGTATTTTAACACTTATATAATCTCCCTAGTTTAAATTTAAAGGGAGAGTGCAATATTTGACCACTAGATGTCACTGTATTGTACAATGCAACTGAAAAACGAGTCCTGAAAAGCAAAAAGGAGGAACAAAAACTACTGAGACAAAAAAATAATCTTCTCATTTTCTTCTCCAAAAATGGAATAAAAAGGAAAAGGGAAATAAGAAACATGAATAAACCACAAAAAGGAGGAAACAAAGTTATAATAAGTGATTGTAAAAACAATAAAGAAAAACATAAAGGGAGACAAAAGGCAGAAAAGGAAAAATAAAAGGGTAAAAAAAAGGCTGCGGGGAGGAGGACAAAAGAAATGAGAAAAATAAATATAAGTAGAAAAAAGAACAACTGAGGAAGAAAAAAGGCAAAAGGAATAAAGGAAAAAAGGAAGATAGGTGAAAAAAAGAAATATAAAGAAAAAATGGGAAAGACTGTCGCAGCAATTCAAAGTCCTCTCCCTGTAGCTGAGTCTCATCTTGTGTACAATACGTGCAAATTTCTCAACCTTCAACTATTCAAAAATGCATGTAGTCATAATATTTAAGGTGTTTTTGCCTATTATACAAAGCAAAACGTTATTTTCTTCAATTAATATTTTTTACCACCAGGAAATGCTAAATAATACACACTGTCCCTTTAAAGTTTGAAAGGTTCAAAAAGGTAAAGATGTGAATTCAAATAGGGTTTACAGGTCAGTTTTGGAGTTTCAAAAAAGCTTTTTAAAGTGTGCCACCAACAGGCCTAAGGTGGAACTACATTCGCTAACAGCACATTTTGGGTTGTTTGTCTTCAAAATTGGGCGATTTCTGGCGAGCGCTCACCTTGGCTCTGCGAAAAAATATCAGTGTAGGGATCATCTTGAGCGTCGGAGCGTCTCGGCGGCAGGAGGCAAAGTTGGCGTCGTTCTAGCGGCGGTAGCGCGCTAACCGTCAATGCTAACGACGATAGAGAGAAGGCCACTTTCATGTCCGAGAAGTCTAGGTTGCTGGCCTCCTTCCCATTCAGTTCCAGGATCTCGTCGCCTGCGTTCAGACCTGATGTAATCATTTCAGATTTAGTGTTTTAAAGTCAAACTGTGTAATAATTCACCAGTAGATGGCGTTGTAGCTTGGAATGGAACTGAAGCAGCTGGAGAAGACACTACGGAAGCCCGAAGGATACCACTCTGCTAAATTCGGATTCCCATTTCCAGGACACTAAAGCTGCTTTTGATCCCTGCCAGGGACCGAGCAATTGGGTACATCCGGAGCAGCTGAAAGGAGCCAAGTCCTGGAGTTGGTCTGAGCTGGTCTAAGAGCTAAATTTAATGGCTAGCGAGAGAAGCTATAAAAAAGGCCAGTAAAATATTTCAAGCAACAACTGCTAAAGATGAGCCATAGCCTGCAGCCAAGCAGCTCACATGAGCACCTAAAGAAGGAATCTGTGGGGAAAAAAGGCTGAAACATAATGCTCAGCTGCATAAGCCAAGGTTATTTACATGGAGCAGCAAAAAAGAACAATAGCAGCTACTGGCAAGCCATAACCAACCAAAAAGCACCAAATGCCTGAATCACAGACCTTAGTTGCGTTCGCTTCCACTTTTTAAGCACTTTAAAAGACAGTTTTTAAATTTTTTCAGTATCTTCAAAGGAAGAAATCTAGCGCAGATCAACAGTTTTTTTTTCCTGACTTTGATGACTAAAATTAAGTTGCTATCTTACTGCTAAGTACATACTGTGTGTTATTCTGAGCTGCCCCTAAGGGCCCGGTCACACAGCCGTTTGTGTCTGTATCACGGATAAAATTTTGCGTTTTTTTTTTGCCCGTGGTTGCCAGCGATGGAAAATGCGCAAAATTGGCCAACCCGCTGTTCATCGGTGGTATGCCCACAAAACAGACGCCGGCGACTGTTCCGCTTCCTCATCGCGTCATTTCCGCGTCATTTTCTCGTGTGGACCACGGGTATAAAAGCTCCCGAGCCGGTGTTGTGCCCAAATCCGACTCCTACGCAACCCCAACCCCCCACCCCCTCGCGTGAATGCACATTCTGCTGCGATCGCTTTGCATTGACGTTGGTGACTTTTTCATCCGCGTTAACAAACGCATTTTGTAGAATACGATCGCACTTTATTGTTTAAATAAACGCATTGTATAGACTAGGATCTCCCAATTATTATAATTAGCTCGCTTTATTGTTTTAATAAGCGTTTTATATAGAATACGGTCGCTATTGTTGGAAGCGCAGCAGAATGTGCGTTCACGCGAGGGGGGGAGGATTTTATATACGGAGTGCATTACCGTTCGATTACGTTCACAACAAAAACAAAGACGGAATGGTTTAAGTTGTATTACATTCCCAACAAATGCAAGACGAAGTGCATTTGGTTATATGTTCGCCATTACATTCCCTAAAAGTGGAATAAAACGAGGTAAAAGTGGTTGTAGTAACGAGGGGATGCAAATCTCAGCAGGGATGCATTTCTCGGCATAGCACCTGGCTGTAGAAATCATAACCGCTCAAGACACAGTCCCGTGAAGATCAAGATTTCAAGCTATGGCACCGAAGAAGCCAATATGTTATTATTGTAATAGTTTTTCATTTTGATTTTATTATCTTGTTATGAAATGAAAATAAATGTCAAGAAATGAAAATGGATTAAGACGAGGTCACTACGGTGACGGAGATCCATGTCCACCCCTTGACGTCTCGAGCACAACTGACGTGTGCTCGGCAAATCGCGCTGTATATACGCGGAGAAAGGCGTTTGACCGTCACACGCGTAACACGCTAATTTCACGTAATAACACCGCGATACAGGCGCAGAACATGCTATTACCATGCTCCACCCACGATTACCTGCTGAAATTTCCCGTCCTACCCATGTGTAACCACGCCCTGGCCGCGGCCAGAGCACGTCGTTCCGCGTCATTTCCGCGTCATTACCTCGTGTGCCGCCCGCGGTTAACACGTGTTCAAAGTTTTGAGCAGCTCAAAACTTTTTCGCGCGGCCAACCGCGTGTGAATTTCCCACCGCGAATAAAGCACTGCTGTATCTCGTCTATATGGCGGTCTCAAAGCGTCCAACAGCGCCCAACAGCGTCTGCTTCACGGCCAGAAATTTCTGGCCGTGATTCAGCCTCGATACGCCCGTGAAAGGCTGTGTACCCGTGCTCTAAAGTATTGAGCAGCGCAAAACTTTTTCGCGCTGCCAACTTTCCGACCGCGTGTTAAGCACTGCTGTATGGCGATCTTAAAGCGTCCAATAGCGTCCGCCTCACAGGCAGAAATTTCTGGCCGTGATTCAGCAGCAAACGGCTGTGTGACCGGGCCCTAACTTTGATCTAGGATCATTTTGTGTCAATGAGCTGTTGTAAACTGACATGAATTCTGCCATTCTGCTTTAACGATGCACGCACAGCTTGGCCACGTCATACCTGCTTACAATCACCGAAAGGGCTTTATTTCTGTTGGGTAATAATTGAGTAGAATACGGAAGACAAAAAAGTACTGCATGAATAAAAACCAGAAAATTGAGTCAAATTATGACGGATTCTGATAATTGGATGGCTCTGAAGAAGAGTGCATTCGATCTTCCAATCTTAAAGACTGTTGATCATTTGGTTTTTGTTTTACTTATTCTAATTTACATTTTGTTTGCATGTTTTCAGAGGATCTTTGTCTAAATTGGTTAAAATACATTTGTAGATTATTTTTTTAATTTGACATTTATCATTTATTTGTAGCATTGAATAGGTAACATTTTTAATTTGTATTTGATTGTTTTGCATTTTTATGGTTTTTGTGTTGTTGTTCGACTTTAAATCTGTTCGGTGTGTAAAAAGCTAAATTTGTTTTGCATTTTACATTGTAGATCTGTGAATATTTTAATTTATATTTCATTGTTGCAGGGGATCCCTGCAAAACATATGCAATTACTAGTTACTAAATAATTGAATAAAAAAATGGGGCATAATTCTTATCATTATTGATAATATATCATTGGAAAACTTTACATGACAACGCCATAGTGACAAGCCACAAGAGAAGGCGTGTTGGAGTAACTTTCACGCACTTTAAAAAAAAAACATAATTTATTGCGTGTTTGATAGAACTTCACCCAAAATTCAAGCAGTTCCTGACGTTGAAAACGATAAACAATGAACAATAAAATTCAAGCATTTTCAAGGATTATAAGCACCCGTAAAGACCCTAAATATCGGCTCGCTAGTAAAAGTTAGCAAGACCAAAAGCAGAATTCATCTAAAATGATCAAGGGGGGACAATTGCGGAGAAAACAGTCAACATGGAATGAACCTTTGCAGAAAATATCTCGAAAGGATGTTATATAACTGTCCTAAGAAAGCTTGTGTAACCGTAAGCTAGAATCAATCAATCCACTTGTACAAAATTGGTGATTGGGATACGATTAGAATTTCCTCATGCTGTAATTGTTTTACAATGTGTACTATGTTTTAGCTCTCTGCCAATCAATAATAATGGCCTTTCTTGATTATTGTAATCAAGCCAATAGTCTCCTCATGTGTCTTTTTCCACCAGCATTTAAGATACAATATCAATGGCACCAAGCAGCAAGCCATAGTCTGCAGCAAAGTGTCTAACAGGAGTTGCTAGAGAAGTTAACAGTGGAAAATATGTTGCAAATGCCCGAATGACTGGACTATGCGACCGTCCCATGCAGTGCTCAAGTATGTGTGGTAGGGGGCCGTTACGAGCTAAAAGCAACACCGAGACAGGTTAGCTTGGAAAAATGGCTATTTGGGCTTCCGTAGTTGTAAGATGGCTGCCTTAAATGTCAGCTTCCAAAAGTTGTGTTATAAAATGGCACGTTTCTAAACCTAAAATCATGTTTATTAGAACGTAGCATATGTGTTTTTGCTTAACTTTTGAATCAGTAGTGTTTTAAGTAAATTATCAAAGTATTTTTGCACCACCAGGGGGCGATATAAAACATACACTAAGGCTTAGAGTTTGTAAAATCAGAATAGGTTACAAATCAAGGTTAGAGCTTTCAAACATTCATTTTTAGCTATTTAAAAATAAAAAAATCATGTCTTTACATTTGGGTTTGAAGACAAGATTTGGGTTTCAAATTCATGATTCAAAACTGAGAGTTAGGGTTTTGAATTAGGTTAAAAATATAATACAATATAAAGCCCGTTTTTTGTTGTTAACGTTTGGGTTTAAAGATAAGGTTCTAGTTTCAAATTAACAATTCCAAACTGAGGTTAGGGTTTTAAATAAGGTTTTGGGAAGATACATTACAATCTTAAAATTCATCTTTGAAACCCATATTAAGTTTTTTTACATTTGGGTCTGAAAACATGGATCAGGTTTCAAATTCAACATTCAAAACTGAAGTTAGTTTTTCGAATCAGGATTTCGTAAAATTTGAGGCTTTTAAATTAGGTTTTTAATTAATTTTACAAGTTAAAATAAATGTTTGAAGCCCAGTTTATGTTTTTTAAATTAGGTTTTTAAATAAGCTATGTAGAAATGATTCAGTAAAATTCAGTATTCAAATCTGAGGCTAGGGTTTTCAAAAAGTCTTCACAATTTATAAAATAAATGTTTTAAGCCAAAATTTCCAGTTTCCACTTCTCCAGTTTTTTCAATTAGGTTTTGTAGGCGAGATTCAAGTTTCGAATTCAGTATTCAAATCTGAGGTTAAGGTTTTAAATACGTTTTCAAAAAGTCTTAAAAATAACTGTGTGAAGCCCTATTTTTTTTTTTTTTTTAAATTAGGTTTCAAAGAGCAGCACGGCGGCGCAGTGGTTAGCGCATGTGCGGCACAGTTCATGTCTTGGGAACCTCCTGCGTGGGTTCAAACCCAGCTCCAGACTTCCTGTGTGGAGTTTGTATGTCCTCCCCGTGCTTACGTGGGTTTCCTCCAGGCACTCCGGTTTCCTCCCACATTGCAAAAACATGCATTTCAGGTGGATTGGCCGGTCCAAATTGTCCCTAGGTGTGAATGAGCGAGTGACTTGTCTGTCCCCGTGTGCCCTGCGACTAGCTGGCAACCAGTTCAGGGTGTCCCCTGCCCACTACCTGATGATTGCTGGGATGGGCTCCAGCACCCCCGCGACCCTACTGAGGATAAGTGGTGTAGCTGATGAGATGAGATGAGGTTTCAAAGATAAGGCTCAGGCTTCAAATTCAGGAATGAAAACTGATGTAAGGGTTTTCAATTAGGTTTTCAAAAATGTTAACAATTTAAAATCAATGTTTAAAGCCCAATTTATGTTTTTTTTAAATTTGGTTTTGAAGACAAGGTTGGGGTTTCAAATTCAGGGTTTAAAACAGAGATTAGGGTTTTTATTTAGTTTTCAATTGTTTTGTACAAATAAAAATAAATGTTTAGAACCCAATTAATGTTTTTATTTTAGGATTTTAGACAAATTTGGGGTTTCAAATTCAGAATTTAAAACTGAGGTTAGGGTACTAAACCATGTTTTCAAAAAATCTTTACAATTCGGTATAAATGTTCGAAGCCAGATTTTCAGAAGTTTGCGATTTCAGATAAGGTTATAGTTTCAAATTCAGCATTCAAAACTGAGGTTACGGTTTTAAATTCGGTTTAAAAACATCTTTACGGTTTGAAATAAAGAAATAAAATAAATTCATTTTTTTAATTTGGGGTTTGAAAACAAGGTTTGGGTTTTGGATTGAGTATTCAAAACTGGTGACCGTTTTGAATTTCATATTTCAAAACAGAGTTTAGGGTTTTTAACCAGGATTTTACAAACAAACAAATTATTCAACAATAGTGCCTACCAGCGAGCCATAGCCTGTAGCCAAGCGGCAAACAAGAGGGGCTAGAGAAGGAAACAGTGGAATTAAGTGGAAAGACAGTATTAGGATTTCAAATTCAGCATTCAATTTAAATTTCTGTTTTTTTTTCCCCCCCAAAAAAATCAATTTAAAATAAATGCTTGAAGCCCAATTTATATTGTTTGAATTTGAGACTAAAGACTAGGTTCGGATTTCACATTCAGGATTCAAGCAATGGTATAATTTCAAACATAATAGCTTCACACTTAAGGTCTTGACACTGTGAAACTGAAATATCCGGCTCAGTTTCTCGTCATTTGTCCTTTCAAACCGCTCCTTCCCATAAAAGCCACTTTGTTCCCACTTTTTGATGAACACTCTAGCAAACATGAACATAAAAGGACACACAAAAACACAAAAGTAGGCTTTTAAGTGCGCCAGACCTTTAGCAAAGGCAAGTCCGCCCGCCCTCACGTCGGTGATGTAAAGCTGCTGCACTCGGTCCTCCTCCACTACAGAGATGGTGAAACCTGGAGGAGGATGAAGAGCGAGCATCGGATTACGTAAAACGGGAAAAAAATACTCAGAAATCAGTTCAGAGCGTTTGGAAAAATAGAAGAGAAGCGCTTCATACCGTAACCTATCATGCATGACTCGTCTCGGTCGAACTGGACCACTTTTCTTATCTTGGAGCAGAGTTCGACTTCTTTATAAAGCTGGTGAAAATAACACAACGCACCACGCATTATAGCGTAGGATAGCACAAAATCCTTCAAATTAGCACAATTAGAAGCTAGTGGGTTTATATGAATATTATTTTTTGCAGTGTAGCTGGAAAGAAAGGAAGCGCTGTTGTTTGCATTGGTAGCTCCTAAAAAAGATATACAGTGGACCCCAAGAGTTGGGGATCTCAAAGTGAAATCGACATACAGTGGAACCTCGGTTCTCGACCATAATCCGTTCCGGAACCCTGTTCGAAAATTGATTTGTTCGATCACCAAAATCATTTTTCATTTTTCATTTTGAAAATAATGTAAATCGTTTTAATCCGTTCCAACACCCTGAATGTTTACCTTGAATGTTTAACGTAAACGTAAAGCTAACCCAAGCTAATCGTACGTCCGCGTTATCGTAATCTTCTGTACGAAAGGTTACGCTAACATGAACGTGTAAAAATAAAAAAATCAGGTCGTTTACAAGTCATTTAGCACCCGGGTCTCCACAACAAGTGGTGAGCGGTTCATTGGAAAGGGGGCTCCGTTCCAACACCCTGAAAGTTGGGCTCCGTTCAACACCCTGAATGTCTACCTTGAATGTTCAACGTAAACATAAAGCTAACCGAGGCTAATCGTATGTTCGCATTATCGTAATTTTCCGTACGAAAGATTACGCTAACATGAACGTGTAAAAATTAAAAAAAAAGGTTAAAGAAAAGAATTATGAATAGGATTTCTTACCTTTGTGGTGGTCAGCAGAAGGCGCAGGTGGACAGTGGGGTATTCCCTAGCAAGATCAGACACCCGCACACCTCCTTCATATTTTGCTATTATTTCTTTCTTAAGTGCACTACTTTTCTTTTTTCACCTGTAGTAACTAACTGCACTGACTTTCTTCGGAGGCATAATTAGGGGCTAAAACACTTCGTACACCTATATTAACGAAGCACGTCCGCACACGATAACAGTTGGTCACGAAAAGAGCGATCAACACCCGTACGCCACTCAGCATCGCACCCTAGCGTACGCACTCACGCATTACCGGCGTTCGAATTTTTTGACCGAACAGCGAAGCAAGAATTTCTCTAAATTTTTGGTCGGACTCAGATTTGTTCGAACTGAGAGGCGTTCGAAAACTGAGATTTCACTGTATAACGAAGTATCGAAATGTTATGCTAATTAGCGCTAAACACCCATATTCCAAGAAAAAAAAGACAAAATACTTTACAGACACTGCCCTACTTACAAAAATTCGAGTTACGACGTATGGTACATACGAACATTTTTTTCGGGATGTCGAAAAATATCCAGACATTGCTGTAAGTTAGATTTTGTATTGTGTGCACCTTTATCAGAGTAGAGGACAGTGCTGCGGTGTATCTTTCCGCCGCGTGGCGCTGTAAGAGGTCACCCAGCATCCACCCCGAAGAAGAAATCTGGCTTATACTTCCTGGTTCGTGTGTATACACACTGCACTGTATCTCAAGCACGCTAAGAACGTTAACGTTTTCATTGTTGAATATCTCGTGCATTCATTTGATATGGTTGGTGTGAAGTTTAAAGAAGAGGCAAGCCCTTTCTTTTGAAATCATTTTGGATTTAGTGTATTAAAGTCACACTGTGTAATAATTCACCACAAGAGGGCGGGTGTAGCTTGGAATGGAACTAATGTAGCTGGAGAAGACACTACGGAAGCCCGAAAGATACCACTCTGCTAAATTTGGATTCCGATCTCCAGGACACGAAAGCTGCTGTTGATCTCTGCCAGCGACCGAGCAATTGGGTACACCCGGACCAGCTGTAAGGAGCCAAGAGCTGGAATTGGTCTGAGCTGGTCCAGGAGGCTTAATTTAGTGGCTAGCGAGATAAGAATATTAAAAAGGCCAGTAAAATATTTCAAGAAGAAACTTTATTTACATGGATCAGCAAACAACAACCATAGCGACTGCAGACAAGTGGCTATGGAGCTTGTGTGTGTGAGTGGCTGCAGTGGCTAGAAAAGGAAAGCATTGAGAAAAAAAAGTGTTACATAAGTAAATCATGGAACTCAGCAAGGTTTGCTCTAATAAATATCTGTGGAAGGCGAAACACTGAAAGACAAAGCAGGAGCAACAAACAACAAAAGCTTCTAACGACAAGCCATAGCCTGCAGCCAAGTGGCTAACATGAGTGACTAGAGAAGAAAACAGCGGGAAAAAAGTGAAAGACCTGATTCACGGAAATGGGCAACGTTTACTTTCATGAGCAGCTTTGGAAAACGGGGGGCCACCAATGAACGAGGCAGAATCACCAAAAAAATAACAATAACTGCTAAAGATGAGCCATAGCCTGCAGCCAAGCGGCTCACATGAGCGCCTAAAGAAGAAAACTGTGGGGAAAAAAAGGCTGAAACATAATGCTCAGCTGCATAAGCCAACGTTATTTACATGGAGCAGCTAAAAGGAACAATCGCAGCTATTGGCAAGCTCTAACCAACCATTAGCCAACTGGCTAATATGAGTGGCTAAAGAAGGAAACAGTGGGGCAAAGTGGAAGATGCCTGGATGACAAAACTCAGCCGTCGAAGGCGAGTGACACTGAAGGATGAAGCAGCTAATAATTACAGTAGAGGCCAGCAGTGAGCCATAGCCTACAGCCAAGTGGTGAACATGGTTTGCTAGAAAAAGAACCAGTGTTAAAAAAAGCACCAAATGCCTGAATCACAGACCTTAGTTGCGTTCGCTTCCACTTTTTAAGCACTTTAAAAGACAGTTTTTAAATTTTTCCAGTATCTTCAATGGAAGAAATCTAGCGCAGATCAACAGTTTTTTTTCCTGACTTTGATGACTAAAATTAAGTGGCTATCTTACTGCTAAGCACATACTGTGTGCTATTCTGAGCTGCGCCTATCTATGATCTAGGATCTTTTTGTGTCAGTGAACTGTTGTAAACTGACATGATTTCTGCCATTCTCCTTCAACGATGCACGCACAGCTTGGCCACGTCATACGTGTTTACAATCACCGAAAGAGCTTTATTTCTGTTGGGTAATAATTGAATAGAATACGGAAGACAAAAAAGTACTGCATGGATAAAACCAGAAAATTGAGTCAAATTATGATGGATTCTGATAATTGGATGGTGTAAAGTTTAAAGAAGAGGCAAGCCCTTTCTTTTGAAATGAAAGTGGAATAAGAAAGCTTGATGCGGCTGAGAAAATGTTTGGATAACATTTTTTGGTCCACTCTTTACCACGGAGGAGGAAGTCGCCTAACTCTTCCAAAAGTAAGTTGAACTTTATTTATTTATCTTTATAATCAAGTCAAGTCATGTTTATTTGTATAGCCCTTAATCACAAGGAGTCTCAAAAGGCTTCACAGACCACAAGATGTCAACGCCTAGTGTGTAGCTTTGTTTTTCCGTAATATGCTTTATCATTCAGCCTGCTTTGTAATGGTATAGAGCATATTATTTTATTAAACGTTTATTTTAATTAGTTTCAAAATATACACGTTACTTACACAAGCTTCAAACATACTGATATAAACCGTAAACATACATTCCATAGAAAATAAAGCACTGGATCAACTTACGAACAAATTCATCTTACGAACGATCGTCCGAAACTTCGCTCGTTCGTAAGTAGGGCAGCGTCTGTATAGCAAGGGTCTCAAACTCAATTTACTTGGGGGCTGCCGGACCTAGGGTCTTAGTGAGGTTGGGTCAAATGGGTTTTTTCACAAGAAAAGCTCTGATAATAACATTCCACTGTTCCCAGAAATATTTTGAATTTATTTTCCCAGAATCTAAAAATTTAAAAAAACATTAAAATAAATATACAAATCAATCACTCAGTCAGTAAAAAATGAATCTATAATTTTTGTGGACTGTGCTTACAATTAACTTTTCATATTAAGTTGGAGGCCTCATACTATTATCCCAAGGCCCACTGGGCCGCTATTTTGCGACCCCTGATATATAGTATGCACAACTTATGTGTGATATATGTAAATAGGATTACAAACATAATATTTCAATGTAAAAGGAAGATTGGAATTCTCTTTACGTTTGGTGTGTCGCCACTTGAGCTGGTCAAGGGGAGAAGCAGGAGGATGCGGTGGGACGGCAGGAGACGGTGATGTTGGATTAAACTTCCACTTGCCTTATTTGCCAACTAATTGTTAATAAAAGTCCTGATCATTGATTGGTTACGGCCAAGCAACTTAGCAAAGGTACCAATGTGTGTGCCTTCTTTGTATTTCTTGACAATGGTTATCATGTTTTTGCTCCTCCTTTAGCATCACCATAAGCCTTGGGAAGTTTTTACGAAGCACACATAATTCTGAACTGATACAGGAGGCAGAAAAAATTAATTGTGAGAGGTAGTTCAGTCAATAGCAAATGGGCTTCTTCATGATGCTGTGACGCAAACTAATATTAGATCATCATTTGATAT